>NW_026717453.1:0-29013 GCF_029784015.1 Lycium ferocissimum | reverse complement strand
GTCACTCGGTGGGATTCCAAATTGGACAACGAATGACTTTCCCTCCAACAACCACCCCATGTCGAGAGAACCTTCCGAAGGGGGAAACGAAGAAAACAATTTTTCATGATCATTATTTTTTGGTCAATTTCGGGGGCATGGCCGAATGGCCCTTCCCTTTTTTTCTCCATATTCTTGAACCCTAAAGTGGGAGATGCAAAAATATGACTAATTTTATCCCCCTCATATATTTTTGATATATAACCCATACCAAGGGGCACATCCCCCTTGGCCGGCCCCTCTTTCTTCTTTTTTTTTTTCCTTTTTTCTCCAATTTTTAGATTTTTCTTAAGTCTCCAAAGAGACTAAGTCTTGCATGGAAATTTTTTATATATATATATATATATATATATATATATATACATACAACCCCACAAGTATGTTTTTACACATATGCCATTTCATGGCATAAAAATATTGGCCAACCATGGGGGGGCCCACTTTCCACTATACATGGCCACATATACTAAAACATATTCTTCTTGCGAGTTAGACCAAAAATTTCGTACCAAACCTTTCCCAACTTTCCTTCAAAGCCTCGGAAGCTTAATCCCTTAGTTCACTGGTCTTCCAATCCTCCTTTAACCCGTTACGCGAACTCGGACTCTTATAATCGTAACACGAGCACCTATGATCTTGCATCTTCTCGACAATACTCCGATGTCTGCAATTGAATAGCTAGTACTTAATGAATCTCAACGTATAGAAACTACGGGGTGTAACATCCTTCCCCCCTTAGAAACATTCGTCCTCGAATGTTGCAGTATTGCCAACCCACAACACCATCTTTGATTCCTTAGAACCGTTATTCTTCCCTTAGGGTCCGATTACCGTTCGCTTAGATTATAACTTGGTTCAGTCTCTTCTCATCTTCCTTTAACTCTTTCATTGCTTTCAGTCAGCTTCTTTCACTTCTTTGTCTTCATGTACATGGTCGAAAATTAACTAGTACCTCGCTCTCCTTTTGTCTCCATCATTGTAGTCTTAACTTATCATGCCATAACTACTCATCGGCCTGTACGTATTTCTCTTTTTCTCGTTCCTTGTTTCCTTGTTAGTGGGCAATTACCTTTTTCATATACAGCTTCCGCTTTGCGTTTATCCCTACGGCGCCATCTCGGGCTACTCTTTTTGCTATCTGTTGTTCTTAGGTATACACTGTACTGGCTCCTTGTGATTCATTGGTCAGCTTCATTGGTCCTTACATTCTTGTCACCATCTCTCTTACCCTTACATTCCGAGTGTGTATCCAACATGACTTTGTCGCTAGTGAGTATAATGGTTATGTTCCTTAAGTTATTCTCCCCAGTTCCTTTCCAAGATATTCAACAATCCAAAGTACGTATATATATAATGGTTCTTCACCCTTTATTATCCTTCGTAGTACCATTATACTTATGGCAAACTTATAATCCGAGTTCAAGCTAAATCCCTGGGCTCCTGCCACAACTTTTTCTTTAGCTTCCTGCTCCCAAATCTCGCGATACAAACCCAGAAGCATAGGACTACGGCAATTCTCACTCCATTACAACTTTCTTGTAATGTAAATATATTTGTCTTCGATTCCCTTGTACCGGCGATCACTTCGTCAGTCCTTATTTCCTATGGGCTTTCCGGTGTAACTTTCTTGCAACTGTATTTAGGCATAACTCTATGTTGATGGTTCACATACTTCCCTAGTATCTGCTCTCATGTTCAGGATACTTAGTGATCCATGAGATGTTTTCTAATATCCGGTGGTACAGTTTTCCTTTATTTCCATTCATAAGAGCAGTGTTCTTCCTTTCTTCAAAAATTTACCAAACTACCAATCGTTGTTCCTTTTGTTACAATTGTCATTGTCATCCCAAGTGTCCTTTGGGTTCGTCATCCTCTCTAACACCTTTGTAAATTTAGCTTGGAGACCTTTCTTGCTCTTTTCATTACACTTTAGGGTATGTCATTGCATACTTAAGTACGGCGCACTTTTTGCCTGATACGAGGGTTCAAATCGTGGTCTAAAAATATCGTAGTTCATCTTGGCGTAAAGTACTCTCTTGAGTTATCTTCCATACTTTCTCCCTATGTCTGCCTCATGGTACACTTATTGTCAATTCGTTTCTACTTCTTTCCATTACCTTCCCGATATGCCAATACGCCTCGAACGCTGGCCCCGAGCTAATAAATCTCTTTTCCTGGAGCTTGAAACGTCATAGTTCCTTTCAGGTCTAGTATGTTCTTCCCCCCTTATTAAGGAGGTCCTTATATACCCATAACCTTCGAGTAACAGTCGTCTTCGATAATTACCTTACTCCTCGCCTCTATTCCCGACCTTGCTTATAACATATCTAGAATTCTTCTTATCTTGAGTTGTTCTTCCATTTATGTCTATACCATACCATTTTATCCATGAATCTTTTTCTTGCGATCTCATCTCCGTCTAATTTCATAACTTCTCCTTGCATTTCCTTATCATCTTGCTTCATAGCTCTTTATTACTTTTTGACTGCCCAATTGTCATGTGTCATAATTCCTCCACTACCTTATCTAGTCAATCCTTGTCTTCGTCATGAAGTACCTACAAAGTTCATCTTGTCATTCATTTCTTACTTCCCTTCTTAATACCATAGCTTGCTCGTATGCTCATGTATGTCTATTTCTCGTATATTCGTCCTGCTTTCCTTATAGCCATATCTCTAGTCCAAGCCCATTATCTTATGCTATCAATATCGACCTTTAACGGAGGCTTCATTTTCTCCCAGTACAATCGAAAATATAAGAAATAATTTATATATCTGTCTATGACAAAATAGAAGTCGAATCGATCACTACATATACATATCATGGGGAGAAATTGATGCTATACCTGTAACAACATTAGGGAAAGGCGCATGATCCTATTGCTCAGCTAATGTATAATCACGGTTCTGAGGGCCGCTGGAACTAGACACTCTTCCTCTACCTCTACCATGACCAGCTGGTACCTGCGACCCCTGTCCCAGAGGGTGTACCGATAATGACGAACCCATTACTGGTCCTGTAGGCTGGGCCGTATCCCTACCACCTCGGGACGGACACTCACGCATAATATGGCCTGACCGGCCACAAGCATAACAAATATCTAAGCCTAATCGGCAGGGCCCCCAATGTAATTTACCGCACTGAGTACATTGTAGTGCAGGTGGCCTCATCCGGGCAGAGTCACCCTTATACTGTATACCCGAGATTTTGGAACTCTGGCTCGGTTCGAAATAGGTAGGGCGACCAAATCTCTTACTTACAAATCGGGAAGGCGCAGTGGTCGCTGACTGGCCTAGCCGCCTGGAATACTGTGGCTCCTGTCCTCCTCTAAACTCACTAATAGCTCCTGAAGATCTGGCCCTCTTACTGCCACCTTTATCATAGTCGCGCTCACCCTCTTGCAGCTGACGCTGCTCTTCCAAATTTTGAGCATGTGCCTGAATACGAGAAATGTCCATCCCCTCTTGAAGTGAGGCCGTCAAACATTCCTTAAGCAAATGCGGCCCCAAACCGCTCACAAATCGATGTACACGGTCCCCCATATCTGCTACCATAGTCGGGGCATACCTAGCCAACGAATTAAAATGGAGACTATATTCGCGGGCACTCATATTCCCTTGTCTGAGATTCAAAAACTGATCGGCTCTGGCCCGCCGAACCTCTGGCGGCAGATAATGTCGAAGGAAAGCGTCTACGAACTCTTGCCATACTGGGGGAGGTGCATTAACTCCTCTAGAGGACATCCAAACTGTATACCAATGAACCGCAACATCCCGTAGTCTATAAGAAGCCAATTCTACTGACTCAGTATCAGAAGCATACATTAGTCGAAGCGTTCTTGACATCTCATCTATAAAGCTCTGCGGGTCCTTATCCGATTTCAACCCAAAGAACTCTGGAGGGTCTAAACTAATAAAATCACGGGCTCTTGCACTGACCGCTCTGTCACCTTGGCCCGCACCCTGCCGCTGGGCCTGAGCGGCAACTATCTGGGTTAATAACTGAATGGCCTCTCTCATCTGCTGACCCGAAGCATCTGGTGGAGGAACTGGGGGTGCTGGAGCTGGAGCTGGAGCTGAGGCTCCTTTATGCCCCTCTGAAATGGGTGGAGCGTAAGAGGTCCGAGAGGGAACCTCATTCTGAGACTCACCCCTCTCTATATCCAAGGCGGATCTCGTTCCGTTCTCCTTTCTACTACTGACTTGCCCTTCTGGGCGGCTGTGGCTTTTCTCTTCATAGGCATTGCTGAAATCATAACGCACAATTAGGAAAATAAAGAATCCTGATGACATAGCTCTATCGCACGATCTAAGACGAAGAAATAAGGTCAATCATTCCTAAATGTCCCGCAGCCTCTTGTTTATAAGTGTGGTGTCGCACACCATAACCAAGACTCTGCTAGACACGGCTTGCAGACAACCCTAGGACAGAACTGCTCTGATACCACTTTATCACACCCCACCCTTGGCAAGGCGTGATTGGCACCCGGCACCTTACCGGAACCGAGCGAACCAACTTATAACTTACATCCTTCGTGTCTCAAATGGGAACAATAAGATCAAGAGGCTAAGTACGAACATAATGTCATGCATAAGTAAATGTACAATAGACCCATGATGCCGACATTACTACTGTCTCACTATGTTGTACACAGGAACTGTCTGCAAGCCTCTATGAACATGACTGAAGTATATAAGTCGGGACAGGGCCCCCGACATACCCTCTTGTCACAAAAAAAAAACATATGTAGCACAGACTCGGCAATGCTCCAGGAAGAAGTGGAGCTCACCAATCAAAACTGGTACCTGAAGGCAGCCTACGATGAAACATCCTCGTCTCGTCTATCTACACCTGCGGGCATGAACGCAGCGTCCACAAGAAGGGACGTCAGTACGAGCAATGTACTGAGTATGTAAGGTATTAATAGTAATATGATATCGGAATGAAGATAACAGAAGATAAAGTAAGTAATTATACATCATACTCTTCCTAAGATCTCTGCCATGTGAACTACCCATCTACAGGAAAAACATTTCATACACATCCATATATACATATGCATTCACATACACTTACTATACATACATCTATCATATCCGTACCCGGCCCTTTCGGGACTCGGTGTGATCCGTACCCGGCCCTTTTTGGACTCGGTGTTATCCTTACCCGGCACTTTCGGGACTTGGTGTGATCCGTACCCGGCCCTTTCGGGACTCGGTGTGATCCGTACCTGGCCCTTTCCGGATTCGGTGTGATCCGTACCCGGCCCTTTCGAGACTCGGTGTGGTCCCCAACTGATCAGTGGGATGCAATGCATACATACATACATACATATACATAAAAATACATAAATGAAATCAACATCACCATTAGCATTACCGTTATCATTATATCAATCCTTGAAGGATCAACCATCGCAAGATGAAATCAACGATGTCACGGGAGTCTCGAGAATCATGAACTTAGGTAGCACTGGAAATAGAATCGTTATCATCGCTATGTCTCACCTCGAAGGAACAAGTAACATGAGGTGAGACCATCAACAATAAGTACGGTTAAGGGATTCGTGGAATGGCTCAATAATCTCATAATGCGCTCAAATCATAGATTCGGAGTTTCAAAAAAAAAAAAAAAAGAATCATCATCATCGTCACAATCATCATAGAACAAATTCCATTTAACATCATAAGAGGATTTAAGAATCATGAACTTCGAGCTTTTGAAAACAAGGCGGTTATGGAAACATTTATGGAATCACAACATAGGAATCATGCCTTTGAAAGAAAAGGACGAGCCTTAACATACCTGTTCAACCTCCTATTAGCTACGCTTATTCGTCCGCGCTCGTAAGTTTACATTTAAGAGGATTTACACTAACGTTAGCCTCTTTATCGTACACTTATTCCAAGCTTCAAATCAAACTATTCTATATTCTGCCGAAAATCGGGCAGCATTTCCCCTGTTTATATGCCTAACCCGAATTCTCAATTCAACAACCAACAACAATCACAACAATACCAACATTAATAACATCATTTCCCATACCAAAGTATTATATAAAACAGCCCACACACTGTTTTTCCAACTTCCATAACTACTCAACTCATTATACAATCATTTTACCGCTCTATTTCCGTGAATAAGCCAGTATTAACATAAACAGGAAGAGATCCATACCTTTCTCCCTTCAATATTGCTGTATCTACACATTTCCACGCTAAGTTTAAGCCACAACACTCCGTTATATGATTATGCAACAATAACTATACGCTATCTTCACCGGAATTTGGAAATTATAGCTGGCTTGGGTTAAAAAGTTGGCTTGGGGGGATTGAGGAGAAGTCTCCAGATTTTTGGAGATGTCTTGGGGTGTTTGATGATGAAAAATGAGGGGTTAGCCCCTTTAAATAGAGCTCCAGAATCTGCCTGCACCGCCTCTGAAATCGTTCAGCGCGATCGCGGTGCCACCTTTGGGCGCGTTCGCGCAGGAATAAATTTTTTGCCTGCGCGTTCGTTCAGTAAAAAGGTCATAACTTTTGATCCCGATGTCGTGTGAGGACCCACGACCTATGGTTGGAAAGCTCTTTCAATTATCTACAACTTTCATTGTTGGAGTTTGTCCAAATTCCAAACTTATAATAGCGTTTTGGCCCCTCCAAGTCAGATCATCCGAAAATATTTCCTTAAATCGTTGTTTTGGAGGTCTTATGGCCGTATTTGGCTTAAGGGTCCTTCTGTTACATTCCGTATTTTGTACCCTCGGGTAAACAAAAGCGACACAAGTGGTATAGAAAAATTGTAAAGTTGGAATATTAAGAAAGGCAGGGGGTAAAAAGGTAAATTTGCAAAACGACTCACTTACGGAAATACAGAGAAAGGCTAGGGCAAATTTGGAACTAAGGGAAATATTTTTTCATGAAATAAGAAAAATTTGCTAGAATTTTCAAGAAAGGGGGCCACTTTTTTTTCGAATAAAGGTAAAATACAAATACAACTTTCGAAATAATTATTTTCGTTGCCTTCAAATTACATAAAACCGGTAGTCAAACGTGGAACCAACACATATAACGTATCGGCTGATAGAGCCGCTGACAGACTGACATATCATACCCACGACGTTGTCTGCAAAGTCTCTAACACAGATCCAGAAGTCATAACAAACAAACTCGACTCGGGTGGAAACACTCCGTGGAAAATGGAGCTTGCCATCTCCGCCGGAACATCTTCTATAATAACTTCAGCTAATCCGGGAGTATGCGAAAATACGGCATGAAACGCAGCCCCCCGAAGAAAGGGGGTCAGTACGGAATATGTACTGAGTATGCAAAGCAGAAGGTACAGAAAACGAAATCATAACCGAAGTCAGGAGTACAGAAAACCAATATGATAATCAGAATACCAAGATACTTCGCTTTCTTTTGTACAACGCTTCTATCTCATGTATGTAGAAAGTAGAACAATTTATATGGGCTGACATTAAACGACTGGTTATAATCCCGACCTGTCCAGAAACACATATCACATCACACGCACATACACCTCGGCCAAGAATCCAACGGCGAAACCACACACATACACATACACACATACACACATACCGCGGCCAAGAATCCATATACATGTACGCCAAGCATGTCCGCGGTCAAGTATCCATGCGGACGATATCACGCATATACATGCCGCGGCCAAGAATCCATGTCATGTCACAGCCCGCGGTCAAGTATCCAGCGGACGATAGCACACATAAACATGCCGCGGCCAAGAATCCAGCGGTCATGTCACAGCCCGCGGTCAAGTATCCAGCGGACAATATCACACATGCACATGCACATACACATATACCAACATCTGAAGACTCAATAGAACAATCATACTCCCTGTCGTTTGACAACCAAAACATCCGAGTTACAGAAGTTATTCCTGACCGAATGTTCGTAGCAAATTATTCATGTCAGAATGCTAATGTCAGAATACTTATATCAAAATACTTTCGTCAGAATGCTTATATCAAATTACTTATATCGGAGTGCTCATTTCAGAATGTTTATATCGGAGCACTTATATCAAAATACCCGTGGCAAATTACTCGTGTCAGGATGCTTGTATCAAAATACTTATGTCAAAATACCTATATCAAAGTACCTATAACAGAATTCTTATAACGGAATACTTCTATCAAATACTTATATCAAATTACTCATAACGAGCTTTTCTTAGATCAAATTACATACCCAAACCATATATTCACATTAGCGCACTTATATCGGAATACTTATATCAAAATATTCATATCAAAATACTTCCATCATATACTCGTGTCGGAATACTTATATCAAAATATTCATATTAGAATGATCAAGGCAGAATACTTGTACCAGAATTCCCAGATACTTATATCAGAGAACACCTACGAGTCATATCAAACTCGAAACGATAGCCAAAGGTTTCCCTTAATTATCGTATGGAAATGAGACAAATAGAACGATACAAACGGGTCTCGGGGGTTGCGGGCCCACCTCGGGCCAAGTCGAGGTGACGTACACAATTTTACGAACTTTAGATTCTATGGAAGCATATATGAAAGTTTCAGAGCAATCCGAGTTCGTTTGGGAAAATTATGGAAGTTTGAGCATTTTTTTCCAACAAAAGGGAGAAAGGTAGTTCAATTGTACTGAATGAATAGTAACCAAAATTAAACTCAGATTTCCGAGAACAGAATGATCCCCGAGACTGAGATCCAGACCTAGTACATCTAGGACATGCCAAAGGAAGGAAAGGGTGAGCCTTACATACCTTTTCCGCTTCTTAAGCTTCTCCAAATTCGAATCCCGTTTTCTCCAAAATCTACAAATGGTCATGTTTACCAATTGTGAGTTGTAGCTTCCAAGAGTTCAACTTAAATTCATGTTTGTCTACCGAAATTTCGGCAGCATTTCCCCTATACATATAGCATCCCCGAGAATTTAACTCGGCCAAAATAATTCAACAACAACACCAACAACACCAACAATCATCACAAAACACAATATAGCATAACTAGTCTCCTTTCCAACATAGTGTAATAGTTTTCATTCCAACTTCACATTTTCAAATCAATACCAACCTTCTCATATTCATTTACTAATCAAGATCATTACAATGCAATTTGGAGATATTTCATATCATTTCTACGAAATATTCACAAAATATACAAAGTATACAAATTTTTCACCAAAACCATAATCCATCCAAAACTTCTAGTCTTCAACATACATATTCATAACATATTTCCATCTTCCAACTTCATCAACAACAACAACAATTTGCATCTTACAATTCCATTCCCACAATTTCATAAGTTATAATAAAATCATAAAATTTCCTAGAACAACTTAACAACCAAATTTTCATACTAACTTGAACTAGTATCCTTCCATTTACATTACAAAGCCACAACAACACAATTAACATAACAAATAAAATTTGATCATCCTTCTCCATCAACACAATTCCATACGGCCACACCCAATTTCATACCTCCATTCATTTCCGCATACTACAACACATATAACCTTCCATAACATATAAAGAACATAAAATTCTTACCTTTTCTCCAAACTTCCACTCGCCACCAACGTAGCTTTCTTGCTAAAAGAATTATACCACGTTGAAGAGCATCCTTGAATTAGTAGGAATACCACAAGAAAATAATTTTTGGAACAAAATCTCAAGGGGCAAAAATTAAAGAGCTTGGCCGAATGGCCTAAGCTTGTTCTTGCTCTCTTCTTTTTTTTTCCAAGTCTTCCTTATGTTAGAAGATGAATGAGTATATATATATACATTCATATTGCATGCATGTGAGGGGCACATGCCCCTCTCTCTAGATTTTTCTTTCTTTTCCTTTTCATTTTTCTAGAGTTTTCTTTCTTTTATTCTATTATTTTTTTAAAAGATGACTTATTATTTTAGTCATCCTTTTTCCATTCTTTTTCTTCACATGGCCAATATGGCCCCTTTTGGAATTTTCTTGAATTCCCGTGAAATGACCATTTTGCCCCTAGCCTTTTTAAATATTTCCATGAACCATTTTGCGAATTTTCCTTTTTCGCCCTCACCTCTCACAATATTCCCATACTAATAATAGTCATAAATTATATTTATAACAACTCGTACATCAAAATGATTTTTGAAAATGATCTCGTCCTTAACTTCCCACGACGACTTCGAAATATCCAAACGTACAAAGTACGGGCTATAACATCCTCCCCCCCTTTAGAACATTCGTCCTCGAATGTTCGACTGATCTTATGGGGTCTTGCAGCACTTTGGGAGGGGGGTTCCTTTATAGTTGCCCTTTCCTTTTATGCCCATTCCTTATCCTTCACCTTATTCTCCTTAGCCTTTACACGAATCCTCATTTTATATCATAGGTTTCCTTTCCGATACTTAAGAATATGGTAATTCCCTCTTTGGTTTAACATAATATAGTCTCCCCCCCCCCCCCTTTAAGGGGGCTCTTTATGCACCAACGATTCTTTTTTCCGACTCCGCGCACGACATAGCAAAATTCCTTGTCATAAGTTTTCCTTTCGTTCTCCATCGATCTCCTCACGTATGAGATATCATACATGTTCATATGCATATACACATATAATTAGTATCAACTAGCCCACAAAATACTTCCAGACACTATTCAAGCCTATCCAAATTCGTAACCGTGGCGTACTTTCTGTCCCTTCTCTAATCTGGCCTGTCGCGTGCTAGGTGGCTCCTTTTATAGTCTCCAACCATCTTGTACATTCTATTTTCCCATTTGTCTCTTGGATCAACATTTGTGAAAATTTTGGCATACTTCCCAGGGGGGTCACCCATCATGAAATTGCTCCCATCTGAGCACGCTTAACCCCGAAACTTTGGTGGGATTTGGTGCCTTAATGCTGATATAATCGCGTCCACTTCCTCATATACCCTTTATTACATAATCTAGAGCCAGTCAAAGTTTCACAGATTCTGAGGCATTTTCGTAACACGTCCTTTCTTGTGCAATTACCGTTTTGCCCTTTTTAATCTTCCATATCACCTTCACAAATTCTTATTATCCGAAATCTGTACACCGCGAATGCCATCAATACCTTACAGAGTATATAACTTCATATCACATTCTTGTCATCCGGAACCGCCGGTCTCGGGTAACTAATCAAATATATCCACACTTACCTCTTTCCGTCGTATGTAAGGCTTACAGATGGAATTTCTCATTCCATTCTCCTATGACTGGCTCTATCGCACGATCTATGACAGAAAGAAGGTCAACAATCCCTAGATGCCCCGTAGCCTCCTGTTTATAAATGTGGCGCGCTTCACATCATAAACAGGACTCTACCGGACACGACTTTGCAGACAACCCCACGGACAGACCTCGCTCTGATACCACTTTGTCACACCCTAACCTTACTAGGGTGTGATGGGCACCCGACCCCACATCCGGAGCCGAGCGAACCCACAGACTCCTATTATGCACATAATTTTTTTTTTTTCGAATAAAGGTAAAATACAAATACAACTTTCAGAAATAATTATTTTCGTTGCCTTCAAATTACATAAAACCGGTAGTCAAACAGAACCAACACATATAACGTATCGGCTGATAGAGCCGCTGACAGACTGACATATCATACCCACGACGCTGTCTGCAAAGTCTCTAACACAGATCCAGAAGTCATAACAAACAAACTCTGACTCGGCAGCACTCCGGGAAAATGGAGCTTGCCATCTCCGCTGGAACATCTTCTATAATAACTTCAGCTCATCTGGGAGTACCTGCGCGGCATGAAACGCAGCCCCCGAAGAAAGGGGGTCAGTACGGAATATGTACTGAGTATGCAAAGCAGAAGGTACAGAAAACGAAATCATAACCGAAGTCAGGAGTACGTAAAACCAATATGATAATCAGAATACCAAGATACTTCGCTTTCTTTTGTACAACGCTTCTATCTCATGTATGTAGAAAGTAGAACAATTTATATGGGGCGACATTAAACGACCGGTTATAATCCCGACCGTCCGTAAACACATATCACATCACACGCACATACACCTCGGCCAAGAATCCAACGGCGAAAACCACACATACACATGGCCAAGTACACATACACACATACCGCGGCCAAGAATCCGGCGGTCATACACGCGGTCAAGTATCCACGGACGATATCACGCATATACATGCCGCGGCCAAGAATCCGGCGGTCATGTCACACCCCGCGGTCAAGTATCCGGCGGACGATAGCACACATAAACATGCCGCGGCCAAGAATCCAAGTCATGTCACACCCGTGGTCAAGTATCCACGGACAACATCACACATGCACATGCACATACACATATACCAACATCTGAAGACTCAATAGAACAATCATACTCCCTGTCGTTTGACAACCAAAACATCCGAGTTACAGAAGTTATTCCTGACCGAATGTTCGTAGCAAATTATTCATGTCAGAATGCTAATGTCAGAATACTTATATCAAAATACTTTCGTCAGAATGCTTATATCAAATTACTTATATCGGAGTGCTCATTTCAAATGTTTATATCGGAGCACTTATATCAAAATACCCGTGGCAAATTACTCGTGTCCGGATGCTTGTATCAAAATACTTATGTCAAAATACCTATATCAAAGTACCTATAACAGAATTCTTATAACGGAATACTTCTATCAAATACTTATATCAAATTACTCATAACAGTTTTCTTAGATCAAATTACATACCCAAACCATATATTCACATTAGCGCACTTATATCGGAATACTTATATCAAAATATTCATATCAAAATACTTCCATCATATACTCGTGTCGGAATACTTATATCAAAATATTCATATTAGAATGATCAAGGCAGTAATACTTGTACCAGAATTCCCAGATACTTATATCAGAGAACACCTACGAGTCATATCAAACTCGAAACGATAGCCAAAGGTTTCCCTTAATTATCGTATGGAAATGAGACAAATAGAACGATACAAACGGGTCTCGGGGGTTGCGGGCCCACCTCGGGCCAAGTCGAGGTGACGTACACAATTTTACGAACTTTAGATTCTATGGAAGCATATATGAAAGTTTCAGAGCAATCCGAGTTCGTTTGGGAAAATTATGGAAGTTTGAGCATTTTTTTCCAACAAAAGGGAGAAAGGTAGTTCAATTGTACTGAATGAATAGTAACCAAAATTAAACTCAGATTTCCGAGAATAGAATGATCCCCGAGACTGAGATCCAGACCTAGTACATCTAGGACATGCCAAAGGAAGGAAAGGTGAGCCTTACATACCTTTTCCGCTTCTTAAGCTTCTCCAAATTCGAATCCCGTTTTCTCCAAAATCTACAAATGGTCATGTTTACCAATTGTGAGTTGTAGCTTCCAAGAGTTCAACTTAAATTCATGTTTGTCTACCGAAATTTTAAAGCATTTCCCCTATACATATAGCATCCCCGAGAATTTAACTCGGCCAAAATAATTCAACAACAACACCAACAACACCAACAATCATCACAAAACACAATATAGCATAACTAGTCTCCTTTCCAACATAGTGTAATAGTTTTCATTCCAACTTCACATTTTCAAATCAATACCAACCTTCTCATATTCATTTACTAATCAAGATCATTACAATGCAATTTGGAGATATTTCATATCATTTCTACGAAATATTCACAAAATATACAAAGTATACAAATTTTTCACCAAAACCATAATCCATCCAAAACTTCTAGTCTTCAACATACATATTCATAACATATTTCCATCTTCCAACTTCATCAACAACAACAACAATTTGCATCTTACAATTCCATTCCCACAATTTCATAAGTTATAATAAAATCATAAAATTTCCTAGAACAACTTAACAACCAAATTTTCATACTAACTTGAACTAGTATCCTTCCATTTACATTACAAAGCCACAACAACACAATTAACATAACAAATAAAATTTGATCATCCTTCTCCATCAACACAATTCCATACGGCCACACCCAATTTCATACCTCCATTCATTTCCGCATACTACAACACATATAACCTTCCATAACATATAAAGAACATAAAATTCTTACCTTTTCTCCAAACTTCCACTCGCCACCAACGTAGCTTTCTTGCTAAAAGAATTATACCACGTTGAAGAGCATCCTTGAATTAGTAGGAATACCACAAGAAAATAATTTTTGGAACAAAATCTCAAGGGGCAAAAATTAAAGAGCTTGGCCGAATGGCCTAAGCTTGTTCTTGCTCTCTTTTTTTTTTTTTCCAAGTCTTCCTTATGTTAGAAGATGAATGAGTATATATATATACATTCATATTGCATGCATGTGAGGGGCACATGCCCCTCTCTCTAGATTTTTCTTTCTTTTCCTTTTCATTTTTCTAGAGTTTTCTTTCTTTATTCTATTATTTTTTTAAAAGATGACTTATTATTTTAGTCATCCTTTTTCCATTCTTTTTCTTCACATGGCCAATATGGCCCCTTTTGGAATTTTCTTGAATTCCCGTGAAATGACCATTTTGCCCCTAGCCTTTTTAAATATTTCCATGAACCATTTTGCGAATTTTCCTTTTTCGCCCTCTCACCTCTCACAATATTCCCATACTAATAATAGTCATAAATTACCTTTCCCTTGGCATGTCCTAGTTATTATAGGTTAACAATTGGTAATTATGACCAAATTGTAGATTTTGGCGAACCTTGAGTTTGGAGACGTGTACCTCGGGAAAAGTCCATTTAATATAGGTTGAAGCCCCCCTCGGGGAAAAGGAAACGACACCTAAATTTGCTCCTTTTTCATTCAATAGAATTGAATCCACAACTTGTGCTTTAAGGTAAAGCCATGTTCAAACGTCCGAAACCTTTGTACATGAAATCGAAATGCCTTGAAATCTCCGTGGATGACCCAATGGGACATAATGACCATGTTTTTATGTTCGTCACTTGAGTCTCGACATACGTGCATATCGACGGCCCCATTATTTCTTTCATAAAAATTTTATAATCTTGTTTTATGTTTTCTTGTGGTGTTGCTACTCATTGCTAGTCTCGCCTTATAATGATTGTTCCTTCAAGGTGGGACGAAGCGACCGTGGTCATTCCATAAGGTAGTCGGGGGCTACCGACCTTACGTCACTACGATAGACACATGACTTTCTTCGAGTTCTTATGCATCTTCGCTTATATGATATGTACATGACATGTATATGATATGTATATGAAAATGGGGAAATTTTGGGGAATGGATACATGTTGCGCTATAGACGCATTTGCCACCTCGGTCACCGGGCGTAATTCCATCCCGGACGCGGGATGCCCGGACGCGGGACACATGTGGGCGAGCCGACGTATTTCGGCGATATGACTTGTTTTATTTTCACATGTATATGACAAGAAATGTTTTGAAAAAAATATAATAAGCAAGCATGACATCCGCCTGAGAGGCACTTACAGGCATGCGTATTATCCTTTTATCTCGTTACATGATCTTTGGTCCCACAGGTTGTTATTACCCACATGTTACACGCTTCATTGTATTATTTCTATGGCTTACATACTCGGTACATCGCTCGCATCGACCCCTTTTTTCGGGGTCGCGTCTCATGCCACGCGGTAGACAAAGGACGGGTTCGACTCCTAGGAGCCTTTTCCTCGCACATCGAGAGACGCTCCGGTTGTTCCGGAGGCCATCGTTCGGGTATTACTTTTGTGTATATATATTTGTACACGCGCACCGTCGTGCCCACTGTAATTACGTATCTTGTTTAGAGGCTCGTAGACAGATATGTACAGGTAGATGTTCCATAGCCTAGTTGTCCTTGTCGCCGTGTAATATGTCAGTACAGTTGATCACCACTACTCGTTTATATGTATGCTATTATCGACGATATTATGGAAAGAAAAAAAAATGCCAGTGTTCATACGGCCCACTTAGTAACAAGAACAAGACATATGACAGGGGGTGCTCGGTACAAGTATCGGGTACTCGTCGCGGCCCCTAGTTGGGTCGTGACACCTTCTTAGGACTTGCTCAACTTTCCATGTACTACTCATATGTCTCTTTATAAGTCCTTTATAAAACTCTGACATGTGAGCCCCACTTGGCGTGCAACAACGAGGGCTTTCATTAAGGAACATGCGGACTGCTTTACACCATATGGTCTCCAAATGCCATATGTATATTATTATTACACTCTTATAATATAACCTTCATCCCTAACTCGGGCCTCAAAATTGTTCAGCGCGTTCGCGCCTCGTGGTGGCGCGTTCGCGCCGTGTTGGCCCTTGGCCTTCTGCGCGTTCGTGCCACTCCGGGCGCGTTCGCGCGGACCATTTTCCCCCGGCCGCGGCCCGACTTGTAACGTCCATATCTCCTTAGCCCGATGTCCTATTGAGGAGCAGTTTGTTGCATTGGAAACTAGACTTCCCGAACTTCACTTTAGACTTTTGTTTCACTTCCAAACTCTTAATATACTAAAACATATTCTTCTTCCAGTTAGACCAAAATTGTTGTACCAAACCTTGCCCAACTTTCCTTCAAAGCCTCGGAAGCTTAATCCCTTAGTTCACTGGTCTTCCAATCCTCCTTTAACCCGCTACGCGAACTCGGACTCTTATAATCGTAACACGAGTAGCTATGATCTTGCATCTTCTCGACAATACTCCGATGTCTGCAATTGAATAGCTAGTACTTAACGAATCTCAACGTATAGAAACTACAGGGTGTAACACTTATCATGAGATGGTCATCAACATTGACAAAACATATTGATATATATATACACACATCAGCCCATGAGGCTACCAAAAATGATACACAAACTATACACTGGTGTATTCATGAGACGTCTACTACCCACGCATACGCATCTATGAGCCTCTATCAGAGTACTGAGACATAAGGACGGGACAAGACCCCGTCATACCCAAATATTTACATAAAAGAATGTATCAATAAATGGCATCTCCGAAGTAGTGGAGTGCTCCTGTATAGCTGCGGATAGCCTCCTATGAATCTGCACCGACTCCCATGTACCCGCGGGCATGAACACGTAGTCCACAAAAGAAAGGTAAAACGCACGAACAATGTACTGAGTATGTAGGGCATATATGATAACACGATAAGGAAATATAGAAAACATAAGAAGAAAGTATTAATACAAATGCTTGCCTCTTGAGGCTGAATCATGCATGCTCACTTTTTACCTTTTAGAACAAATCACACATATATACATACATTGTCTGAACCAATAACATCATTAGCCCGCATCCGAGGTAGTCATATCACACCGCCCACTAGTGGTGCTGTCATCATCCATAAGCCGCCCGCCTTAGCGGTGCTGCCCGTGCAATAGACACAGTGTAATAAGGCGCCTGCCTTAGTGGTGCTGCCCGTTCCATATAGGCCTGGTGTAATCATCATTATATGCTTATCATGAAGCATGCATCAGAACTCAAATAAAAGCTGTAACTCTATCGGAGTGATGTAAGGTCGCTAACCTCCGATTATCTTATAGAACAATCATAGTCATCTTGTCTCACCTCAACGGAACTAGCATTATGAGGTGAGACCATCAATGATGAATAACAACCAAGGAAATCATACGTCAAGATCATTAATCTCATAATAGCATCCTTTCATAAGTTTTAGAATCTCGGGACATAGAATCATCATTGTCATAACACATATCTTATCCCTATCTCATGAGAAGCTCTTAATGATCATAGGCTTGTAACTTTCGGAATGTAAGAAAGCCATGGAAAGGTAGGGGAAATCATGTTGTAAGAGTCATGCCTTAGAAAGAAGAGGGGATTAGCCTTGCATACCTTTATGTTTCCTTAACGACTAAGTGTCCTCCTTCCAAGCTTACAACTCTACATTCAAGGGAATTCGTACTAAGATTAGATAACCGGAAACATACTTAAGCTTAAGTTAAAGCGACTAAAAGCTAACGAAAATTGGGGCAGCACTTCCTTTGTTCCGAAAACTTCCTCCAATTAATAAACAACTCCAAAAATTCAATAACAACACTCACAATATCATAATCAATAACTTCGCCAAGCTAGACATTACTCAATTCCCAAAATCCTCTTTCAAAGTCATCCATACCCATAATTATGACACAACATCTTATTCATTCACATATATTGCCTCTACAACATCTTTAATATCATTTATAGCAAGATTATACTCATTATGTATCAAGAACTATGATTCAAGTCAAGATACTATTTAAGAATACCATTATTCCCGTATTTGAACTTCATGCTCTACTTTCTTCCGTAATCCAAGTCTTTCAACCATTTAATACCCTTCATAACATGAAATGAACATAAAAATCACCTTTGATTATGTAGGAACAGATTTTTGATGGAAACACTTCACTTGGAGAAAACCCTAATTTCATTTCCAAGGAAATTTCTATCTACTATGAACCCTAGTTAGCATCCTTGCACTTGATTCCACTAACTATTGGTGTTTGATCTTTGATTCACCTTGAATTTATGTTAATGAAATGTATGGAACCTACTAGACGTCTTGAGAGAATTAGAGAAGATGAGAAATTACAAAGTGGGACTTATATTTATACTTGGAAATTAACTCACCCCGACGGGATTATGTGGACCCTTATACGATCCGTATAATATTATACGGTCCGTAAAAGTGACCGTATAACTCCATCAGTGATGGCCCTTCACGGTAACTTTTATACGGACCGTATAATATTATACGGATCGTATAAATGGTCATATAATCCACCTTCTCCCCAAACTTGTTCTTGTCGAGTTGTTTGATCTCCAATCCTTATGGAACCTTCTCAACACTTGTTTAAAACTTCATTAACAATCTAAGGATCATTATAACTCTTCCTCAAGACATTATTAAATCAACATTAGCTCGGTACTTTGCAAAACTTTTCCTAAACATGACTTATACTTCGCCTTCCTCGAAGAACTTTCTTCACTTGCCTCAAATGTCTTTGGAATCTTAATTAGAATCGTCAAGTACCCCTTCTTACTTGTAGGAACACCATATAAATCTCATTCTACGTTAGTCTATTTATCGCACAATGACATGAAATTTTTTGGGGTGTAACACTCTCCCCCCTTAAGAACATTCGTCCTCGAATGTTAAGTTCTCGAGAATTCTACAAAAATTTCGCCAGAGTTTCCCTTGTAATATGGCACTACCATTCTGTCACAACAACCCAAAATAACATTTCCACACAAGGCTACAATATCACAGCAAGAGACATGGCCACACACGACCTGCCAGCTATAAAAGAAAGCATTACATACATGTGGCTAATGGTGTTTTATCTCGAACCTCTTCCGGGGGTGGAAATAAATGCGGATGTTTGATCTTCATATCCTCTTCTGCCTCCCAAGTCATCTTTTCTCTATTGTTATTCCTCCACAGAACCTTGACTGAGGTGACACCTTTTGTTCTAAGCCTCTTCACTTGCCTATCTAATATAGCAATAGGTACCTCTTTATAGGCCAACTTCTCAGTATTTTGAACATCATCTATAGGCACGATTCTAGAAGGATCTCCAACACACTTGCGGAGCATCGATACATGAAAAACTGGATGGACTGATTCAAGTTTTGGAGGTAAGTCCAATTAGTAAGCTACTTGGCCTATCTTGCGGACTACCTTATAAGGTCCAATATATCGAGGACTCAATTTTCCCTTCTTGCCAAATCTCATCACGCCCTTCATCGGTGATACCTTCAGGAATACCCAATCATTAACTTGGAACTCTAAGTTCCGTCGACGATTATCTGCATAAGATTTTACCGACTCTGGGCTATCAACAATCGGTCTCGGATAAGCTTGATCTTTTCCACCGCTTCTTTGGATCAATTCTGGACCTATTAGTTGTGCCTCTCCTACCTCAAACCATCCAACTGGTGATCTGCACTTTCTTCCATATAGAGCTTCATACAGAGCCATTTGGATGCTGGAATGGTAGCTGTTATTATACGCAAACTCAATAAGCGGCAAATGATCATCCCAAATACCTTTGAAGTCTAGTATACATGCCCGTAACATATCTTCTAAAGTCTGAATAGTACATTCATCTTGTCCATCCGTTTGTGGGTGAAATGCGCATTGCTAAAATTCACTTGAGTACCAAAACCTTCCTAAAAGGACTTCCAGAATTTAGCCTTAAATTGCGCTCCTCTATCAGTAATAATCGATACAGGAACTCCATGAAGTCGTATTATTTCTTTAAGATATAGCCTTGCATAATTTTCTACGGAGTATGCTGTCACACCCCGACCTTACTAGGGTGTGACGGGCACCCGACCCTCCTCGAGTCGGCGAACCCTTAAACGTTCGCGTTACTAAAACCTCGTCATTTAAAAAAATTTTAAGAAACATGAAACTTTTCAAACAATAATCATTATCCGAAAATGCATACTCTTTTAACATTTACAAATCATCCGCACTTCCCGACGCGCTATCCACGTGGACAATCGTCCGCAAAGTCTCTAGGATATCTGCGATACTCCGACATAAGTACTCGACCCGGCAACACTCCGAACCGAGATGGAGCTCGCCAACCCCACCGGAACAGCTCCTAGCAAAGTCTTTTACTCGTTCGGGCGTACCTGCGTGGCACGAAACGCACTTCGAAGCAGTGGTCGTACGAAGAATGTACGAATATGTAAGGCATTACCGAAGCGTATATCGAAAAGTACACAACAAAGCAAGTTTAGGTTACCTGACATGAATTAAATATTTAAATAAAATAGTCCCTTCGGATGGCCGCTTCCGGCCTAATAATAATAACAATAATAGTAATAACAATAGTAACAACAATAGTAATAACAATGATAATAATACTAGTAATCCCCTTCGGGTGTGCCGGTTCCGACATACGTCTATCCTGGCCCCTTCGGACATGCCGGTCCCGGAATAAAATGGTGGCCCCTTCGGGCATGCCGGTCCAACATACGTCTATCCTGGCCCCTTCGGACACGCCGGCCCCGACATAATAATCCTAGCCCCTTCGGGGCATGTCACTCGTGGCATACGGCTACCCCGGCCCTTCGGCATGCCACTCGTGACATAATACTAATCCTAGCCCCTTCGGGCATAATAATAATAGTAATAATAATAATAAAATCTCACACCCCTTCGGAGTGGTTTTGGAAAATCGAATAATAAGATATCGCACTCCCCTTCGAGTGGTTTTGAAAGTTTTATAAAATATCACACTCCCTTCGGAGTGGTTTTGAAAAGTTTTATAAAATATCACACTCCCTTCGGAGTGGTTTTGAAAAGTTTTATAAAATATCGCTTAATAGTTAGGGCAATAGCCAAAAGTTTTCCTTCAATTGTGGTACAAAAATAAGTCAAATAAACGATAGCGGGAGATCCGGAATAGCGGGTCCGCCCGAGTCAATGGAGGTGGCGTACTCGAATTACATATACTAAGCTTGATGGAGTCATTTATGGAAGTTTCAAGGCAATTCGATTACATTCCTGCAAGTTACGGACGTTTGAGCATTTTTCCAACAAGATATAAGGATTCTAGTTCAATCGCACTGAATGAATAGTGCTCCATTTCAGAATCGGATTTCGATGAACAGAATAACCCCCGAGGCTCAAATTCAAGCCTAGTACACCTAAGACATGCCAAAGAAAGAAAGTGAAGCCTTACATACCTTTTTCCGCTTCTTATGCTACTCCAAATCCCAATTCCAAGTTCGCCAAAATCTGCAATTTGGTCGCATTTACCAATTGTGAGTTGTAGCTTCCAAGAGTTTAACTTGAATTCATGATTGTCTACCGAAATTTCGGCTAAAAGCATTTCCTCTCGTACATATAGCATCCCCGAGACTTTAACTCGGCCAATCCAACAATCAACAAATCCGAGAATGGAACTCGGCCACAATATCAACAACAAAACCACAACCATCCAAACAAGATTTAAGAATATTCCGAACAATTCAACAATATACTACTCAAGATCTTCCATCCAATCAAACAATACAACATCATGAAACCCAAAACCTTCCAACATTAATGAATACAACAAGAACAGGCATATTCAATTTCTTCCAAATTCCCATACTATATCAAGCTCAATTCCCTACGTTAACAATCCACATATTTTCATCAAAGCAAGAAACTATATTCAATATCATAAAATTGGCTTAAAACATAATTTCTCTACATTCCATTACAACTTCAACTTGAGTTATTAAACCTTCATTTTCATCCCATAATCCACAACTAACAACAACCAAAATATTAAATTAAATTAGTTCACCATGCTCCAACTCCAAACAGCCCCTACACGGCCACACATCAACATCATCATTTCACGAGGTTTATTCATTTTCAATATAAATTACAACAACACACAAACATATTCAACATAGTTCTTCATTCCTACAACAACAACACACACACGGCTACCACACTCTACCACACGGCTACACTTCATCTTCCATATTTCATGATTTTAATCTCATTTCCACACCTACAACACAAACAAACCTTCATAACATAATTAGAAGTGGATTAATTCTTACCTTCCTCTTTTGTTCTTCATTCGGCTAGGACCATATTCCGCACAAACGAGCGCCTTGCTTACTCCAACAACTATCCCATGTTGACGAGGGCCTCCAATTAGTAAGATAGCTAGAAGAAAAATTCTCCATTTCCAATGGTTCATTTTTTTTTACATGGCCGAATAGGTTGGAAGTTCTATCTGGTCGTTTTTTTTTTTTTTGTTCTCTTGAATCCATTTCTCCATGTTTCCCTTGAAAATTCTAGGGAAATTATGACTTGTGGTCTTTCTCTTACACATATATATATAAGTATTAAAAGATGCACATAAATTGTCATCATTTTTCATCCTTTTTTTTTTTTTTTTTTCTCCTTTCCTCCAAATTTCTTCAAATTTCTAGAATTTTCCTTAAATACTAAAAGATGACTAATATGGTCAACATGTCATCTAATTCCATATATATATATATATCTATCAAGCTTCCATGTGGCCATGGCCCACCTTACTCTAATTTCATAATATTTTGAATTTTCCATAATGCATTTTTAGTCCCAAATTTTTTCCTTAATGCTTCCTTCCAACAAAATCATAAGCCACTCGTCGTAAAACAAAGTCGGAAACTAGCCCTGTCCTTAACTCTTCGCGACTAACTTGAAAATATTCCGACGTGCGAAATGCGAGATATAACATCCTTCCCCCCTTTAGAACATTCATCCTCGAATGTTCGACTAGTCGTACGGGGCCTCCTAAGCACCTCGGGGGGGGGGGGGGGGCTCCCTTTTCAAAGCTATTTCGATCCTTCATATTAGCCCTTAAGCTACCCAACACCGTTCTCTTTGTTACACTCTTTCTCTTCATATACGTCCATTTTCTGACGTCACGTTATTCGAAGTCTGTGCAAACTTGTCACATTACCTTAAACATTATCCGGGCTTCTATCCACTTAGTGTCGGTTTTCTTGACCTTACTAATTCACTTCGGTGAGAGGTTTCATTTGTAACTCAAGCGCTCACATCCTTACATTTCTTTCACCTGCTTCCCCCCTTTTAAGGGGCTCCTTGCACGCCAACAGTCTTCACGTTGGGACACATGCGTCCCCTGATTCAATCACAATGGGGCATCATACGCATCCATATGTGTATACATAATCATTATCAACTAATCCACAAAATGCTTCCAAACGTAGTTCAAGCCTATCCTAATTCCAAAGCCATAGCGTGCTTCTCTCGTCTCTTCTCTAATCTACTTTGTCGCGTGCTAGGTGGCTCCTTTTATAGTCTCCAACCGTCTTGTACATTCTAATTTCTCATTGTCCCTTGGATCCATATTTGCGAAAATTTGGCATACTTCCCAGGGGGTCACCCATCCTGAAATTGCTCCCACCTGAGCACGCTTAACCTCGAATCTTTGGTGGAATTCGGTGCTTTATTATCGATATAATCGCATCCGCTTCCTCATATGTCCTTTACTACATAATCGGAGTTAGTCAAAGTTTCATAGATTACGAGGCGTTTTCGTAACACGTCCTTTCTCTTGCAATTACCGTTTTGCCCTTTTCGATTCTTAATGTTCACCTTCACTTCCTTTCTCCCGACTTACATTTCGGAATATTTCAATATCCTTACCTCATCCAACAGGCCTCGTCCGCACCATAGTTTACCCTGTACTTTGTACTTTGTTGTTGATACCATAGGTCGCTTTCTTTGTCGACGTCGTCCTTTCGCCGAAATAAAAGGTTAGTACAAGGGACTTCATGTCCTATGCATCGGGCTCTATCGCACGATCTTAGATATGACAGAAGGTCAACAATCCCTAGATGCCCGTAGCCTCCCGTTTATAAATGTGGCGCGCTTTACACTATAAACGAGGACTCGGGACACGACTTTGCGGACAACCCCTAGGACAAACACTCGCTTTCCGATACCACTTTGTCACACCCGACCTTACTAGGTGTGATGGGCACCCGACCCTCCTCGCAGTCGAGCGAACCCTTAAACGTTCGCGTTCACTAAACCTTGTCATTTCGAAAAATTTTTAAGAAACATGAAACTTTTCAAACAATAATCATTATCTCGAAAATGCATACTCTTTTAACATTTACAAATCATCCGCACTTCCCGACGCGCTATCCACGGGACAACGTACGCAAGGTCTCTAGGATATCGGATGCTCGACATAAGTACTCGACCCGGCAACACTCCGAACCGAGATGGAGCTCGCCAACCCCAACCGGAAGCTCTCCTAGCAAAGTCTTTTGCTGCCGTCTGGGCGTGCACTGCGTGGCATGAAACGCAGCGAAGAAAGGGGGTCGATGACGAAGAATGTACCGAATATGTAAGGCACACGAAGCGTATATCAGAAAAGTACAACAGAAAGCAAGTTTGGGTTACCTGACATGAATTAAATATTTAAATAAAATAGTCCCTTCGGACGGCCGCTTCCGGCCTAATAATAATAACAATAATAGTAATAACAATGATAACAACACTAGTAATTCCCCTAATCGGGTGTGCCTTCGCCGACATCCGTCATACGCCTATCCCCCCTTCGGACATGCCGGTCCCCGGAATAAAATGGTGGCCCCCGGGCATGCCGGTCCAACATACGTCTATCCTGGCCCTTCGGACATGCGGCCCCGAACATAATAATCCTAGCCCGCCGGGCATGTCACTCGTGGCATACGGCTACCGGCCGCCCGAGTATGCCACTCGTGACATAATACTAATCCTAGCCCCTTCGGGCATAATAATAATAGTAATAATAATAATAAAATCTCACACACCTTCGGAGTGGTTTTGGAAAATCTGAATAATAAGATATCGCACTCTTTCCGGAGTGGTTTTGAAAAGTTGTTATAAAATATCACACTCCCTTCGGAGTGGTTTTGAAAAGTTTTATAAAAATGTCGCTTAATAGTTAGGGCAATAGCCAAAAAGTTTTCCTTCAATTGTGGTACAAAAATAAGTCAAATAAACGGTAGGCGGAGATCCGGGAATAGCGGGTCCGCCCCCGAGTCAACGGAGGTGGCGTACTCGAATTACATATACTAAGCTTAGTGAGCTTCATTTATGGAAGTTTCAAGGCAATTCGGTTACATTCAAGTTACGGACGTTTGAGCATTTTTCCAACAAGATATAAGGATTCTAGTTCAATCGCCTTCCGAATGAATAGTGCTCCATTTCAGAATCGGATTTCGATGAACAGAATAACCTCCGAGGCTCAAATTCAAGCCTAGTACACCTAAGACATGCCAAAGAAAGAAAGTGAAGCCTTACATACCTTTTTCCGCTTCTTATGCTACTCCAAATCCCAATTCCAAGTTCGCCAAAATGCTGATTTGGTCGCATTTACCAATTGTGAGTTGTAGCTTCCAAGAGTTTAACTTGAATTCATGATTGTCTACGAAATTTAGGCAGCATTTCTGTACATATAGCATCCCCGAGACTTTAACTCGGCCAATAATGCCAAGAAAATCCGAGAATGGAACACGCCAACAAATCAACAACAAACCAACAACCATCCAAACAATTTCAATAACCAACCCAAAGTACATTCCAACAATTCAATCGATCAAGACCATTCAAACAATATGCTATGAAAACAATAACAACATCATAATTTATATTCAACAACACTATACTAACAACATTATATTTTATACATGCAAGAACATCATATTCATATTTAACATTCTCCTACGTTAACAAGCCTCATTTTCAAAACTTCACCAAGCTATATTTTATTCATGTTAGGCTCCACATAACATCAACGAGTACACCCCGAAACAACCATTATCTTAATATCATAAAAATCATATTAATATGACATAATTTCTCTACTTCCATTTTCATCCTTAACCCATATAATCTTCATTTACGTGTAATGATCGAACCAAACTAACATATTAAACAAACTTAATTCATTTCCAAACTCCAACTTCAAGGTACCACACGTCATACATCTACATTTCATATTCCATCAAATTCATCCAACTTTCATTTCCAATATAAATTCCATCATAACCACAATTAAAATTCAACATAAAATTCAACATAATCATTATACACTAATATATACACACACTTGCTTGCACTTACTTCCACCACACTTACAAACTTCCATATTTCCATATTTTCTTCTCATTTACATATACTACAACGCAAACAAACCTTCACAACATAATTGAAGGGATGAATTCTTACCTTCTCTTCAAGTTTCTTCACTTCGCCAATTCATCCAAGCCGACAAACGAGCGGGTTATCTTCCAAAATAATTGCACCACGTTGACGAGGGCCTTGAATTAGTAGGATTACATGAAGAAAATAATTTGTGGCACAAGATTTCCAATGGTTCATTTTTTTTTTACATGGACGAATAGGCCTTGGAAGTTCTTGCTCTTCATCCTTTTTTTTTTGTTCTCTTGAATGATGATTTCTCTAGATTTCCCTTCACTCCCTCATGTATATATATTTTCCACCATATATATGTGAGAGGCACATGCCTCTCTAGAATTTTCTTTAAATTAAAAGATGACTAAATTGTCATCATTTTTCATCCTTTTTTTTTTTTTTTTTTTGTCTCCTTTCCCTCCAAATTTCTTCAAATTTCTCGAATTTTCCTTAAATACTAAAAGATGACTAATATGGTCAACATGTCATCTAATTCCATATATATATCTATCAAGCTTCCATGTGGCCATGGCCCACCTTACTCTAATTTCATGATATTTTGAATTTTCCATAATGCATTTTTAGTCCCAAATTTTTCCTTAATGCTTCCTTCCAACAAAATCATAAGCCACTCGTCGTAAAACAAAGTCGGAAACTAGCCCTGTCCTTAACTCTTCGCGACTAACTTGAAAATATTCCGACGTGCGAAATGCGAGATATAACAATGATTTATTCCATGGTTGAGCTGATTTAGCTAGGTCCTGATATGGCTTATGGCATTGTGACTTGCATTTTCATTGGCAATTGATTTCATTTATTTATCATGTCTTTGTTGAGTTGATGTGTAATCTTGGTGTTCTAGACTTGAACCATATCTTGAGTACTCATCTTTTTTTTTTGGTCAAATTAATTTTTTCATTCAAGCAATGAAAAATTTTCAATACAGATAGCTATGTTTGGACTATAGAGCTGTTTCTCAGTTTTTGCAAACTATTACAGAGTATAATATTAGCCTATATAGGAAATCTATTTAGACTAGCCAACATGCTACTCCATTTACACTGAACATGTCCTCTAATATGTAATTGCAAGGCAATGTTTCTGATGATCTGTATACTTGAACTGGATTTGGCTTTGAATCTTCTTGCATTTCTCTCTGCCCAAATATGATAGATAGTAGCAGCTGCAATGAACCCCATTATGCTTGCTCTTGGCCTGTTGTTGTTGACATATTGTGATAGCCAAGCTACTTCTTTTGTCCAGGTGCCTGTCCTTCTTTGTGATCCTACCCAGTTTAACAAAGTAGACCATATATTTCTTTAATACTGCGGTAAAAAGAAGAGATGTTCCATTGTTTCCACTTCATGTGTGTTGCATAGTACACAGCTTTGATCCACTTGTATGTTCCATTTTGCTAGTCTATCCACGATTGCTAGTCTATTCGTACTACTAGCCAAGTAATGAACTGATGCCTTGGTAAGGCACCTCTTGACATAACGATTTCTCTATGTTGTTCTTGGTACTAGAGAGATAAGTGATATGTGTGCTTGCTTTATTCTAAAGGTTTTCCCAACTACAAACTGCTCTAAATGTATCATGGGGTTTGTGTAAGGGAACCATTTTCTAGCATCAAATATTTTCCTAACCAGCCAACATGCTTGTTTTGGTGTTTCAAGTCTTGAATACTCATTTTGCATACATTATTTGTTTAAAAGGCATATATGACGGTGAGGATGTGGCCTATCTTGATATATACTAAAAGGCACATTTGACAGGGGGTGAGGGTGTGGCCTATTTGTGAACTCGTGATCAAGGTACATTCGAACCAAGGGGTACATGGACTTCGCGGGTTCCCCATGGGTCATGACTGTTGTGCGAAATTAGCCTTTATGATGTGTGTATAGGTTTAAGGTATTTTGCCAGTGCATTGCATTTCACATCATTACACATTATTATGCATCATCATACGACTCTTTATTTCCTATTTGGTGTGGTCGGTTCGTATTATTATGGTGGTATGGATCAGATTATGGACTGGGTTAGATTGTTAGGTAGTGACTCTACCTAGGTCAGAACTTGGGTTGTGATTATCGATTGAGATTATTGTGATAAGACAGACTTGTGATTTAGAAGCTTTATCATAGGTGGTGATTCGGTTATGGGATATTCGTGACTTGGTTTGAGTATTATGTGCTTCACTTGTTGATTTTATCTTATATGCTGAAATAATCTTAGTCCCGGCC
>NW_026717452.1:0-14982 GCF_029784015.1 Lycium ferocissimum | reverse complement strand
CCGGATTCCGTTGCTGGGGGGCTAAGGCATATATGCGGGGCTGAGCGGAACCCGACATAGATGCTCCTCCTCTATTTCTACCTCGACTTGCTGGACCCGAGGAAACCTGTCCTCCCGGGCGCACCGAGGAAGAACCCGTTACCCCGGGGTCTGCTCGTCGAACCGCACGCCTACCGCCTCGAAACGGACACTCCCTCATGATATGGCCCTCGGGCCGCAACTATAACAAGCATCCGTACCCAACCGGCACGATCCCCAATGTAGCGACCGCACCGGGTACATCGCGGTATACGATCTCTCTTGACCCGGTCCCCGTATGACTGAAGATGCGAACTCTTGTCCTGTGACCCGTGGGCCGTCACATTTATCGCCGATCGGCCCTCGAGTACCTAGAATGCGTGCTCGTCTCGATCCTCTTCTATGTTCGCCATCCGCCTGTGGATCTGGTCTCTTACTTGGCCCCGACTCACGTCACGCCGTCCCTTTGCCGATGTGGTTGCTCTTCTAGATTTTGAGCATGGGCTTGAATACGGGATATATCCATCCCCGTCCCGCAATGAAGCCGCGAGGCAATCTCGGTACAAACGCGCCCTAGGCCACTCACAAACCCGTGCACCCCCGTTCTCCCCGTATCGGCCACCATAGCCGGGCATATCTAGCCAATGAATTGAATTGGAGACTATACTCCCGGCGCTCATGTTTCCTTGTCTTAGATTCAAGATCTATCCGCTCTAGCTCGGCATGGACCTCGGGCGGCAAGTAGGACGGGATAAAGGCATCTACAAATTCTCGCCAAACCGGAGGAGGCGCATTCTCTCCTCTTGATAATCTCCAGTATTATACCATAAAGACCGCCACATCTCGGTAGTCTATAAGATGCTAACTCTACCGATTCGACTCTCCGAGGCATGCATGATATTCGGTGTTCGCAACATCTCATCAATGAAACTTTGCGGGTCTTCATCCGGCTTTGACCCGAAGAACTCGGAGGATTTAAAGTCGGGGGGAAAATCGGGCTCTCGTACTAGATGGACGATCACCTAGGCTCGCATTTTGCCGCTGTGCCCGGGCGGCAACTAACGTGTCAACAAGTGGATAGCCCTCGCCACTTGCCGACCCGAGGCGACTTGAAGGAGAGTTGGGAGCCGAAGCTCCTCCCCTGTTCTTCTATGCTAGGAAAGGCCTCATACCGCGATTCGCCCTTCTACATGCATCGGAGGCTCCTTTTCGTCGTAGCCTTGCCCTTTCCGGGCGGCGTAGCTTTCTCCTTGGCGGCATTTTCTCAAATCACAACATACTATCGTGAGGATTAAATCTTAGACATGGCTCTATCGTACGATCTCATAGAACAAAGACGGTCATTTTTCCCAAATGCCTCGATAGCCTCCCGTTTATTGATGTGGCGCGCTTTCACACCATAAACAAGACTCTACCAGTTCGTACACGGTGCTCGTAGACACTTCCTAGGACGAATCTGCTCGATACCACTTTTGTCACGACCCGCTAGGACCGCGACAGTACTCTGGGTCGACCACGAGCACCGTTCTTTTTTTCTCACTCGTCATAACCATTTTACATTTCTTTGTCTTTTATTATATCATAGTCATAAATACCGGTCATTTTCCATTTGAAAAGAAAACACAACTTATTTTATATACGTATGCCTCGTTAGATCGACAACATGATATGTACACATATGCCGCAGTAACGTAGTGAGACCATCGGACCACACTACGTATCTACGAGCTCTCATCGAGAACTCGGACAGCCTATATATAATCACAAAAGCATAAGCCGACCGACCCTCCGAAATAGGGAGTGCTCCCGCAAATTCCGCCGAAAGCTCCTAACGAGACCGCGTCGTCTTCCCCGCTACCCGTGGGCACGAACACGGCGTCCAAAGAAATGGACGTCGCGCACGAATGTTGTACTGAGTATGTAAGGCGGGAGTGAAATAAACGTGGTAGAAAATCATAAGTCATAAGGTGAGAGCAAACCTGCGCGACCCTTGAGAACGAATGTACTTCCTACATACATCATATGTCATACATACGCACCTGTCCTATGCGTACCGTCATACCTATCGCATATCCCACATATACACGCTCGTCGTACTCGTATCGTCATAGCATATACTTCAATATATCGCATAATCATAATGCAACACAGTCATGATGCAGCAAAGACAATCACGTACTCCGGCCATCTAGGCTCGATACCATACGTACTCGGCCACATAGGCTCGGTAGGTGCGTACTCGCCCCTATAGGCTCGATCACATGCGTACTCGGCCATATAGGCTCGATCATCCGCGTACTCGGCTCCCTCCGGCTCGATCATGTGCCCAACCGATCGGGATGCAATGCAAACATACATACACACACCCATGCATGCATAAAATACATAAATAGAACTTAACATCATCTTACGTTCCTCATGGAAGACGTGCCTACACGTCTCATAGTATCATAAATATTTGTACTTATCTAGTCACTGTCCGTACTCGGCCACGTAGTGGCTCGATAGTATCACTTACATGTCTTCCATACCCGGCCATGATAAGGCTCGGTGTATTTCTTATCATTATATTTCTATATTTCCTATCATCACGTTCATCATATTGAGTGCATAGGACTTAGGAACAATTGTACTTTATCGGGGTGACGTAAGGTCGTGAACCCCCGAGTCCATTATGGAACAATGAACGTTATGCCTCACCTTGAAGGAAGTAGCGTATAAGGTGGGCGTAGTCAACAACAACATCAAGGAATCATGATTGTGGCCGTTAACTGCATGACGTCATATCTTGCCTTACAATCTCTAGTCGTATACTTACCACTTTCATTATCACATTCACGAGATACTTCTCCTCCTCGTCGCTTAAGAAGCTCATTATACTCATAGATTCATATTTTTCAATATGTGGGAAGATCATGAATAACAGATAAAAATAAAATGCGTGTCAATAGATTCATGCCTTGAAAAGAAAGGTCGAGCCTTACATACCGTTTAACCTCTTATCGCCTACACTTATTCGTCCAAGCTCAAATCTACATTTGAGAGGATTCACACTAATGTTAGTCCCTTATCACACATTTATCCCAAGTATCAAATTATATCATTCTATATTCTGTCGAAAATCAGGCAAAGATCTCCCCGTTTATACGCCTAGCCCGAAGTCTCAATTCAGCAACCAACAACAACAAAACAATACCAACATTATCCACAATATTTCAACTCCAAAATATTTCATAGAACAGCCCACAAAGCACGCTGTTTTCCAACTTTCATAAATAAGCAACTCGACATACAATCATTTAATCACGCTTTCGTCGTACTTAGACCGGTATTAACACAAATGAAGAAGATTCATACCTTTATCCCTTTAATATTGCTTTATCTTCACTTTTCCATGCTAATTTTAGGCCACCACACGGCCGTTATACGATTCTCGCATAACAATAATTATCGCTACCCGATCGAAATTTGGAAATTATATCCGGTTTAGGCTAAAAGTGCTGGTTTGGGAAGGTTGGGGAATTTTCTAGGAGTATTTGGGACGTTTTTGGGGTCTTTGGTTGAGAAATGGGGGGATAACCCCTTTTTATAACGTTTCGTGTCTACGCCCGAAACCGACCTAAATCGCTTCGCGCGATCGCGCCCGGCGTTGCTCGCGTTCGCGCGGTTTAAATTTACACGGCCATTACGTTCGTTTAGTAAAATGGTCATAACTTTTGATCCCGATATCGTGTGAAGGCCCACGACCTATGGTTTGAAAGCTCTTTCAATTATCTACAACTTGTATTTCTGGGAGTTTTCCCAAATTCCAAACTTATAATGCCGTTTTTGCCCCTTCCAAGTCAGATCACCCGAAAATGTTTTCTTAAATCGTCCGTTTGAAGGCTTACACTCATTTTTGGCTTATAGTCCTTCTTAGGACTTTCTCAACTTTTCATGTACTACTCATATGTCTCTTCATATGTCTTTTATAACATTCGAAGTGTGGGCCCCACTTGGCGAGCAATAATGAGAACTTCTTAGTAAGCGCCATATAAACCAATGCACCTCATATTGTCTCCAAATGTCACGTATGGGTTATTATTACCTTCTTATAGTATAGCCTTCATCCCGAACTTGGCCCTCAAACATTTGTTCAGCCGCGTTCCGCGCCAAGCTTTGGGCCCTTGGCCTTCCGCGCGTTCACGCCACTCCACGGCGCGTTCGCGCGGACCACACGGCACATCCAGCCTTGTTTCGTCCATATCTCCTTACCCCGATGTCCGACTGAGGGCCGTTTCGCTTGGATAATGCGTACTTTTTTCCAACATTCTTCCCCCCTTTTGGAACATTCGTCCTCGAATGTTAAAATATTCGAGAATTCTAGAAAAATTTTACCGAGAGTCTCCCCCGTAACTTAGCACTACTAACTCTCGTCACAAAGAACCCATAATATTACCGCCTCCGTGGCCATAACACAATACCGATATAATTTGGCCACACACGACCTACATGCTTAAATTAGAAGAGAAGCATACATACCTTGTTATCTTGCCGTTTCATCATACCTATCCATTTCCATCGCAAAATCTTATCACTAAATCTCCATACTTGTGCTCTTCTTACTCGCTTCCCCCCTTTTTAAGGGTTCTACCTATACCATTCTTAAACCCCTTACCCCTGTTAAATCTTTATTTCTTATATCCCTCACTATACTACATCTTGTCGTGCTTTGTAGTTCCTCGTAATCTATAGCTATGATAACTCGTGTGCGATGTCTTAACATGCTCGTATCTTACCTCTCTTCTTTATCTTATACATAAGTAGCTCCTTTTTGTCATGGACTCATAGTCATCGCTATCTTAGAAGTCCTACCTTTCCTACCTCACTTTCTTAGACTTAAGAACTATGGTACCACTTATCATTCTTTATTTATTACCGTCGCTACATGACGTAAACCCTTCAATTCACGCTTGCTTATCAATACAAATATTTGTCCCTCCTTTAACACACAAAATGCTCAAAGATACGGATATACCCGTGATAGCAGGAGAATGATTACGGGATTCGGCGATTGCTCGGCCAAGGCATATGTGCGGGGCCGAGCGGAACCCGACATAGATGCTCCTCCTCTATTTCTACCTCGACTTGCTGGACCCGAGGAAACCTGTCCTCCCGGGCGCACCGAGGAAGAACCCGCTGTTAGTCCTGCTGGCTGAACCGCACGCCTACCGCCGAAACGGACACTCCCTCATGATATGGCTTTGACCGGCCGCAACTATAACAAGCATCCGTACCCAACCGGCACGATCCCCAATGTAGCTTACCGCACCGGGTACATCGCGGTATAGATGATCTCTCTCGACCGGTCCCGTATGACTAAGATGCGAACTCTTGTCCTGCAGCCCGTGGGGTCACATTTATCGCCGACTGGCCTGAGTACCTAGAATGCGTCTGTCTCGATCCTCTTCTATGTTCACCATCAGCGCCTATGGATCTAATTCTCTTACTTGGCCCCTGACTCACGTCACGCTCGTCCCTTTGCCGATGTGGTTGCTCTTCTAGATTTTGAGCATGGGCTTGAATACGGGATATATCCATCACGTCCCGCAATGAAGCCGTGAGGCAATCTCGGTACAAATGCGGCCCTAGGCCACTCACAAACCCGTGCACCCCGTCTCCCATATCGGCCACCATGCCGGGCATATCTAGCCAATGAATTGAATGGAGACTATACTCCCGGCGCTCATGTTTCCTTGTCTTAGATTCAAGAATCTATCCGCTCTAGCTCGGCGGACCTCGGGCGGCAAGTAGTGACGGATAAAGGCATCTACAAATTCTCGCCAAACCTGAGTGAGGCGCATTCTCTCCTCTTGATAATCTCCGCTTATTATACCATAAGACCCGCCACATCTCTCGGAGTCTATAAGATGCTAACTCTCCGATTCGATCTCTCCGAGGCATGCACGATATTCGGTGTTCGCAACATCTCATCAATGAAACTTTGCGGGTCTTCATCCGGCTTTTGACCGAAGAACTGCGGAGGATTTAAAGTCGAGAAATCACGGGCTCTCGTACTAGATGGACGATCACCTAGGCTCGCATTTTGCCGCCGTGCACGGGCGGCAACTAACCGTGTCAACAGTGGATAGCCTCGCCACTTGTCGACCCGAGGCAACACGGAGGAGTTGGAGCCGAAGCTCCTCCTTGTTCTTCTATGCTAGGAAAGGCCTCATACTGCGATTCGCCCCCTTCTACATGCATCGGAGGCTCCCTTTCTGTCGTAGCCTTGCCCTTCTGGGCGGCCGTAGCTTTCTCCTTTTTCGCGGCATTTTCCAAATCACAACATACTATCGGGGAGGATTAAATCTTAGACATGGCTCTATCGTACGATCTCATAGAACAAAGACGGTCATTTTTCCTAAATGCTCGATAGCCTCCCGTTTATTGATGTGGCGCGCTTCACACCATAAACAAGACTCTACCCGTACACGCTCGTAGACACTTCCTAGGACGAATCGCTCTGATACCACTTTTGTCACGACCCAGCCTAGGGACGCGATGTGTACTCGGGGCTGACCACGAGCACCGTTCTTTTTTTTTTCTCACTCGTCATAACCATTTTACATTTCTTTGTCTTTTATTATATCATAGTCATAACACAGTCATTTTCCATTTGAAAAGAAAACACAACTTATTTTATATACGTATGCCTCGTTAGATCGACAACATGATATGTACACATATGCCAGAGTAATGTAGTGAGACCATCTGACCCACACTACGTATCTACGAGCCTCTACTGGAGAACTGGACAGCTATATATAATCACCAAAAGCATAAGCCGACCGGCACCTCCGAAATAGTGGAGTGCTCCTGCAAATCACCGAAAGCTCCTAGCGATACCGCGTCGTCTTCCCGCCTACCTAGGCATGAACACGCGTCCAAAGAAATGGACGTCGCACGAATGTTGTGCGAGTATGTAAGGCGGGAGTGAAATAAACGTGGTAGAAAATCATAAGTCATAAGGTGAGAGCAAACCTGCGCGACCCTTGAGAACGAATGTACTTCCTACATACATCATATGTCATACATACGCACCTGTCCTATGCGTACCGTCATACCTATCGCATATCCCACATATACACGCTCGTCGTACTCGTATCGTCATAGCATATACTTCAATATATCGCATAATCATAATGCAACACAGTCATGATGCAGCACAATCACGTACTCGGCCATCTAGGCTCGATACCATACGTACTCGGCCATATAGGCTCGATAGGGTGCGTACTCGGCCCTATAGGCTCGATCACATGCGTACTCGGCCATATAGGCTCGATCATCTGCGTACTCGGCCCCTCCGAGCTCGATCATGTGCCCAACTGATCAGTGGGATGCAATGCAAACATACATACATACACACATACAGGCATGCATAAAATACATAAATAGAACTTAACATCATCTTACGTTCCTCATAGCACGTGCCTACACGTCTCATAGTATCATAAATATTTGTACTTATCTAGTCACTGTCCGTACTCGGCCACGTAGTGGCTCGATAGTATCACTTACATGTCTTCCATACCGGCCATGATAAGGCTCGGTGTATTTCTTATCATTATATTTCTATATTTCCTATCATCACGTTCATCATATTGAGTGCATAGGACTTAGGAACAATTGTACTATCGGGGTGACGTAAGGTCGTGAACCCCGAGTCCATTATGGAACAATTATGAACGTTATGCCTCACCTTGAAAGGAAGTAGCGTATAAGGTGGGCGTAGTCAACAACAACATCAAGGAATCATGATTAGGGCCGTTAACTTCATAGACGTCATATCTTGCCTTACAATCTCTAGTCGTATACTTACCACTTTCATTATCACATTCACGAGATACTTCTCCTCCTCGTCGCTAAGAAGCTCATTATACTCATAGATTCATATTTTTCAATATGTGGGAAGATCATGAATAGATAAAAATAAAATGCGTGTCAATAGATTCATGCCTTGAAAAGAAAGGTTGAGCCTTACATACCTGTTTAACCTCTTATCAGCTACACTTATTCGTCCAAGCTCGTAAATCTACATTTGAGAGGATTCACACTAATGTTAGTCCCCTTATCACACATTTATCCCAAGTATCAAATTATATCATTCTATATTCTGCCGAAAATCGGGCAGCATCTCCCCTGTTTATATGCCTAGCCCGAAGTCTCAATTCAGCAACCAACAACAACAAAACAATACCAACATTATCCACAATATTTCCAACTCCAAAATATTTCATAGAACAGCCCACACGCTGTTTTCCAACTTTCATAAATAAGCAACTCAGCATACAATCATTTAATCACGCTTTCGTCGTACTTAGACCGGTATTAACACAAATAGAAGAAGATTCATACCTTTATCCCTTTAATATTGCTTTATCTTCACTTTTCCATGCTAATTTTAGGCCACCACACGCCGTTATACGATTCTGCGCCAATAATTATACGCTACCCGGACTGAAATTTGGAAATTATATCTGGTTTAGGCTAAAAAGTGGGTTTGGGAAGGTTGGGGAATTTTCTAGAGTATTTGGGACGTTTTTGGGGTCTTTGGTTGAGAAATGGGGGGATAACCCCCTTTTTATAACGTTTCAGGTTCTGCCTGAAACCGACCTAAAATCCTTCTGCGCGATCGCGCCCCCTTTGGGCGCGTTCGCGCAGGTTTAAAATTTCTGACAGGACGTTCGTTTAGTAAAATGGTCATAACTTTTGATCCCGATATCGTGTGAAGGCCCACGACCTATGGTTTGAAAGCTCTTTCAATTATCTACAACTTGTATTTCTGGGAGTTTTCCCAAATTCCAAACTTATAATGCCGTTTTTGCCCTTCCAAGTCAGATCACCCGAAAATGTTTTCTTAAATCGTCCGTTTGAAGGGCTTACACTCATTTTTGGCTTATGGGTCCTTCTTAGGACTTTCTCAACTTTTCATGTACTACTCATATGTCTCTTCATATGTCTTTTATAACATTCTGAAGTGTGGGCCCCACTTGGCGAGCAATAATGAGAACTTCTTAGTAAGCGCCATATAAACCAATGCACCTCATATTGTCTCCAAATGTCACGTATGGGTTGTTATTACCTTCTTATAGTATAGCCTTCATCCCGAACTTGGCCCTCAAACATTTGTTCAGCGCGTTCGCGCTGTTTTGGGCCCTTGGCCTTCTGCGCGTTCACGCCACTCCCTGGCGCGTTCGCGCAGACCAATTTCCTGGTCTGCCAGTCCAGCTTGTTTCGTCCATATCTCCTTACCCCGATGTCCGATTGAGGGGCCGTTTACAGTTTTGATAATGCGTACTTTTTCCCGGGGTGTAACAGTTCTAAAGGGGGGGAGGATGTTATAGCCCGTACTTTATACGTTCGAATAATTCGAGACAATTGCGAGAAGTTAAGGGCGAGACTATTTTCCAAAAATTATTTTAATGTACGAGTTGTCATGAATATTATTTATGACTATTCTTAGTATGGAAATATTGTGAGAGGCTAAGGGCAAAAAGAGAAATTCGCAAAATGCGCCGTCGAAATAATGCGGAAGGCTAGGGGGCAAATGGTAATATTGAGGAAAGTCAAGGGCAAAACGGGAATTTCACAAAAGGATCATGAAAGTTCTAAAAGGGCCATATTAGCCATGTGACAAAAAAAAAAAAAAGGGAAAAGAAAAAGAATGGAAAATGATGACAAAAATAAGTCATCTTTCCCATGAATTTAAGAAATTTCTAGAAAATGAAAGAAGTGGTCAAGTGCGACATTTCTTTAATTGAGGGACTTAAAAATATATATGGGAAAGTGGTGGAAGACACACATATATATATATGGGGAGTCATCATTTTAATTGAAGGAGTTTGGAGAGAAAGAAAAACAAAGAAAGAAGAAGAACGAAAAATGGCCATTCGGCCAAGAGGGAGAAAAAACCACCCCCATAAAATCTTGTCCCAAAATTATTTTCTTCATGTATTCCTACTAATTCAAGGTTCCTCTACAACGGGGTATAGTTGTTTCGGGAAGATAGGTCGTCGGTTTCATCATTTCCGCATTTTAGTTAAGTGAAGAAGTGAAGAAAAGAGGTAAGATTTAATCCCTTTTTATGATGTTATGAAAGCTTGTTTATATTGTAGTATGAAGGAATGGATAGAATTCATGAAAAAAATGGGAGGTTTGCATGGTATAGCCGTGTATGCATGTGTTGTGGAGGCAAGATTAGTTATTTTTTATGTAGCATTTTAGTTGTTGTTGTTATGGAATTTATATCGGAAATGGAAGTTTGGTGATTTTGGTTGAATTGGTGGGTGTTGGAAGGTGGCCGAGTGTGTGTGTGTGTGTGTGTATGAAATATGAACCAAGTTTTATGTAATAATTTAATTGTTGTTGATATGTATTTTATGATGCAAAAGAATATGACGATTCTAGTGAAGTTGTAATTGTTGGAAAGTTGTTGTAGAAATTAGTGTGAATCGAATGTAGACTTCTTGCATTGATGGAAAATAATGTCGTTAGTATGTGGATTGTTGATGTAATTCATGAATTTGGAAGATAAAAATGTATTGATGATATTCTTGTTGGAAATTGGAGGATTCGGGTGGTATGGGATCATTATGAATATTGTAAGTATTGTTGGAATAATTGTTGGAATTGTTGTTAATAATGTGGCCGAGTTCCATTCTCGGATTGTTGTTGATATTTAGAGCCGAGTTAAATCTCGGGGATGGTGCATTTATTAGGGAAATGTCACGAAATTTTGCGAATATAAGTGAATTTATTTGAAAGGTTAAGGCAAGAATTGGTTAAGATTGAATCCTTAAGTCTTTATGATTAATATTTGGTAAATGTGACCAAATTGTAGATTTTGGCGAACTTGGAACTTGAATTTGGAGAAGCGTAGCGACGGAAAAGGTATGTAAGGCTTACCCCTTTCTTTTTTGGCATGTCTTAGTTGTAATAGGTTTGAATACGAGCCTCGGACGATTCTACTCTTAGAAATCCGAGCCTATGTTTGACCCTTTTTCATTCAGTATAATTGAATTAGGTATATTATGTTTAGTTAAGAAAAGTGAGTTTGAACATATGTAACTTCCACCAATGGAATTGGATTACCCTGAAACTTTCGTAGATGACATTATAAGGCCAAATGTTCATAATTTACGTAAGCCACCTCGACTTAACCCGAGGTGGGCCCACAGTTCCCGATACCTATTTGTATTGTTCTATTTGTTCTATTACCGTACGATAATTAAGGAAATCTTTGGCTATTGTTCCGAATTTGATATAAGTATCTGGTAACTCAGATATAAGTATTCGGGGTTGACTATTCCGATATAAACGCTTGATGCACGAACGATCCGATTTGAATATTTTGATATAAGCATTCCGATGTAAATATTCCTATATAAGTATTCGATATAAGCATCCTATTCGATATATATATGTTCTTACATAAGTATTCTCGATCTAAGTATTCGGGTATAAGCATTCCGACATGATAACTCATGTATGAGTATTCTGGTACGAGCGTCGATATAAGTATTCGATACGGGTATTATGACATAAGTATTCCCAAGATAAGTATTCGGCCACGAGTATCCGGATATGAGTCTTCCACCCGAGTATTACCGATATGAGTATTCCCCGTAAGCCTTAATGTTCTTCGTATACGATCTCGGATCGCTTAAGGAGTCCGAGAGGTTTCGTATTTTAAAATGCTCATAACTTTACGATACTAACTCGAAAGAACCCGAAACTTGTTCCGAATCCTCCGATGTCGGCCGCATACCTATCCATCGAGTCCGGATTTACGTGCATATGGTTTCTCACTACTCGCTCGTGCAAGGCTCAATATATCCGTTCACCGCGTCCCGGCCAGGATCCGCGTTATAGCGCGCATTCCTCCGTGTCTCCGTCCACCGCGTCCCGGCCGGGTTCGGCATCGCGCGAGTTCCCCCCGCATTGTTCACCGTGTCCCCGCGGGGGGCGAGGCCTCGGGTTTTTATGTTCATGATATGATGATACGGGAACGGTGGCCAGGATGGCATACGATCCGTCACGTTCACCGCGTTCCGTACTCAGGTCGGTTCTCGTTACCGCGTCCCTTACCTGAGGGCCGGGATCCGATATCGCATATGTATATGATAATATATGGTCCGTTATGCATAATTTGTGATCCGAAGGTATGCATTTTGATATTCGGATAAGCTATGCATTTTCTCGTACCTCTCCGATTCGATCATGATTCCGTATGTCTTACCTCTCGCATTTCGACTTCGACGAGGCTCCGTTCTACTATGCCTCCGTATTTTCTGCTCGACCACGAATCTGTCCGCATCTCTCCGTACGTCCGACTCGATTATGAATCGTCCCAGACATCTCCTCGTACATCCGACTCCGATTACGGATCCGTTCGATATAGCTACGTACGTCCGCGCCCGATTACGAATTCCGTCCGGATATGAGACATTATCCGAACCTTCGTACGATCCGTAAACGTCGGATATGTGCCCTCGGGGCCGAAGCATATGATATGTTATGTGCTCCGTCCGACGTGTGAGACCCCCGATGCATTCGTATAGTCTCCGTACCCTCTTCGGACATGCAATACTGCGGATTGTAAAATAAGCATTTCGGTACTTTGGACGACTCGTTTACTTTACGTTCTTTCCGATACATGAGATGTACGTACGATTTGTGTCCGAAAGAAGCGTACGGTATTTTGAGTAATGTACTTATCTTTTAGTCTTGTACGCTCTCGATTATGGTTCTCGTTTTTACGTATTGCATGCCTTACATGCTCGCACATTTTTCGTGCATCGACCCTCCGTCTCTGGGGGTCGCGTTTCATGCCGCGGTGTACCCTGCATTTAGCCGATGTTATTATAGAAGATGTCCCGGTCGAAGATGGCAAGCTCCATTCTCCGTGAGGGGCTCGCCCAATCGAGTTTGTTTGTTATGATTTAGATTTATATTAGAGACTTTGCGAGACACATAAGCGTCATGGGTATTGATTGTCGATCCGTACGCGCTCCATCGGATATGTCGTCTCTCGTTATGTAATGAAACTTTGCATAATTATAGATTTGTTCGATTTAAAGGCTACGAGAAAGGAGATTGCTGAAAATTTTTCTATGTATTTTATCTTATTTGATTTAAAAAGTTTGGCGTGACTTTGTATGCGGTAAGAGTCGACGGTTCGCCGGCCCTAAGTAAGTCGAGTGCCCATCACATCCTAATAAGGTTGGGGTGTGACAACACAGGAAGTTCATCTAAAAATACATCCGAAAACTTATTTACACACGGGACTGTCACGATCCAACCCCGTAGGCCGCGACTAGTGCCCGAGCTGGGCACCCGTACACACCCATTAACCATAATCAGCGTACAAACAGATTATGCATATACAAAAGTCAGACGTCGGATCATAGCTGGCATAACCAGACCGTATACATATAGAAAAGTGAAACGTCGCCCCAAACCTATCACAAATATATATACAGATCACAATTACAACTTTCAGCAGACGATATCGCACGCCGGTCAAGGCTATCATAATACGGACGTCCGAATCACAAATCACACGGACATAACCGAACAAATGATTACCCACAACCCACACATATGTGTCTACGTACCTCCGAGAGTAATAACGTAGAATCGATGACGGGACAGGGCCCCGCCGTACCCATGAATAGTCATATACATATGCATCGGAAGAGTATGTACCAATACACAGGCTCCTGAGCAAGGGAGCACTCCAAAATAGCTGAATGGAAATCCTAAGCTGTCGGATCATCACAACGAGCATCTGTACCGCGTGAAACGCAGCCCCGAAGAAAGCGGGTCGGTACGAAATATGTGACTGAAAGTATGCAGCATGAAATACATTAAAAAGATCATAGTCGGACCAAGTTACGTAAAATAAATGCAAAACCCAAATGCCAAAATACTTACTTATCAAAACACAAATCATGGTCAGGCTCTTAATATGGTCGCCCTCCCGTCATTGGGCGCCATAACACGATAACACCGGAAGGTTTCAAATCTCCGTAACCCGACATATAACATAACACATCATAACGCCATAACACATCATAACACAAGAATATACACGGTACCCGGCCCTCTAGCGAGGGGCTCGGCGAACCGAACACATCATACTCCGGAATATAACATAGTGCGCACGATATCATAACCGGCCCGGGACTCGGCGAAGGATATAATAACAGAATGCACGAGCAGAGTCGTGAGTAACCATATGCAATTTAAAACATTTTCAAAACTCCATAGAATAGTCAAAACAAACTATCATTTAAAACCAAGAGAATAGTCAAATCGAGTTTCCCCCGAATGTCACTCGGGAACATATCAAATCGAACATTAGAAATCATAGATGCGAATCAAAACCATATGAAGTGGCTTATGGAAATCAAGAACATAATCGTCATTACAGACTCAATAGGTAATTAAATAATCGACGCTCGAGGGTTAAAGCGTTAGACATGCTAAGTTCTTTCAATAATCGTTAGAACTACACAAAGGAAAGTCGCGGGGCCCACGGATGAGCGTCAACCCAATCCGGGCCCGCCTATGGAAGGTATAGTCATTATACGTTACAGAGCCTTCTACGAGCATATCGAGGCGATCCGGTTCTGTCTACGAAAGTTACGGCCTTTTTTTGACGTAGACCCTTTTAGGAACAAAACTTTTTATGCAAACTTTGAAATCCAATCATACCAAAGACATAAGGACCATTATTCTAGTACATTACAAATGCCAACATTAAGAGTTGAATAAGAACGTAGACATGCTCGGATCGCAAGAATAGAGTTACCCCGAGGCTCGTAGCATAGCCTACTTACAACTAAGACATGCCAAAAGAAGAAAGAAAGGTTAAGTTTACATACCTCGTCCGCTTCCTAAGCTAATCCGAGTTTAAGT
>NW_026717451.1:0-15213 GCF_029784015.1 Lycium ferocissimum | reverse complement strand
TCTAATTATAAAATGTCAAAGCCTTTAAATTTTTTGGTTTTTTTCCCTCTTCCTTATTTAAGTCTTGATGGAAAGTAGCTAACTAATTAGCTCTATTTAGAGCACTAGGAAAGAAACTGACAGACTTTTAATTATAATAAAAAACCATTAATCATTTGGTAGTGGTTATAGAAATGAAGAGTTGTGATTTGTGAGTTATCAAGGTGGACTATATCATGCTTATAGGAAAAAGAGAGAAAACAAGCATAGGGAGGACAGAAATTTCTTGGATGCTAAACTTGCCAATGAATTTAAAAAGGATCATCAAATAATTAACAAGCTATTTATGATAATATTACCCCTTCTCAGTCTATTTATCTTTTCCCTCCTCCTTTTGTGAGTTTTCTTTAATTGTTACTCAAAGGTTATCACCAGATAATTAATAACCTATTTGCTGTAATGTTATCTTCAATCTATTTATCTTTTTCCTCCTCCTTTTGTCATTTTCCTTTCATTGTTACTCAAGCTCTCCCCTTCCTAATTTTTATTTGTTAAACTAAATTCAAGTATTTCGGTATCTATTTATGTAGACTAAATAAGCCTTTCATATATAAAAATATCAAATTTGAAGGAGGTGTCACATTATAATACCTCTTAATTTTCTAAAGAATTACCTTAGCTTCAAATTTACACACATGTGAGAGCAAAACCTGAAGAAATGTGTCTCACTATAATCATTTGGCGCTTCAACAACAAAAGAAAGAAGAAGAAGAAGAAAAAAAGAACAATTATTTCCACAATAGTTGTTTAAGAGCAAAGGTACCAAATTACTTGAAGGAATCTTTGATATTATTATAAATTGAAGCTAAATGGTGTAGGGCTTTTGCAGAAATTGTCAACTAAAAAAGATCTAAGTCATGGTGAAACTGATCTCATTTGGAGTTTAAGTTACATGCATCATCAATATATTTTTTTTTTTTGTACATTATCAAGTCACTCAATTAATATTCACAGATAAATCTTCTTATAATGTTAGATTTTATACTCTTTAAAGACAGAAATAGAATTACATTCATAATCGTGGAAAGCACGAGAAGATTCACTAGTATTTTAATTAAAAGGGGTTCTTTCTAAAAGCATTATAGTGTTGACTAAAAGTTATGGCGTAATTGAAATGAACTTAGGGTGCTTCAAGGTAGTATAAATTTATGAGCTAGGAGAAAACTTGGCAAGAACGTTGTGGATTTAATTATTTAAAATATGTTTCTTTGTGTTTTGAGATTTTAAAAGTTACTAACACAATGTTCTTGCTTTATTTCTTTAGACACGGCTAATAGCCTGCTTGGCCAAACTTTCAAAATTAGGTTATTATAAAGAGTGTTTTTAAAAAAAGTAATTTTAGGGAATAATAGTTTGTGTTTAGCTAATTAATTGAAGAAGACTTTTATCACTACTAGTAGAGTAACAATTTGTGTTTGACCAAACTTTCACAAGTGCTCTTAGGGAGAGACGGGCTATTTCACAACTCAAAAGCATTCACCACCCCCCCTGTTAAGTTAATGTTTTAATTAATTTTGAAACATTTCATCTGACAAAAGTTTTTCAAACTAATTGAATGTGAATTTGAAGATACATTCTTCATTTAGTATTTTACGTTTTAGGTTCTTGAAAGTTACATGAAAGTTGCATGTATTTTAAAAAAAATTCATGAACCTATTTTAAATCCTATTTAATGAAAACTTTTATGTTATGTAATTTTTATCCTATAAATAGTGTTTCATTCTTTTGGAAAAGGCAAGCCTTTGAAGAAAACAATTTCCTCTTAAAACTTTAGAGAGACATTGATCAAAGGAATTGAAATCACCAATTCAAGAATAGAAGAAAGCAACTTTCTTGAATGCTACTTGTTGTGGCTTAGTTGAATCCGAAGATAGAGTTGTTATTTATTCTTCCGTTTGCTCGTGGGAGAGACTCCAACTATCTTCAAACGTCTTAACGTGCCTCTTAAGCCAAGCAAGTTTATTTTGGATTTCTTTTATTATTATCATTCTTGTTCTAACAATTTGAAGATAGTTGTCTCTATGGCTACTACATCAACATTAAATGGTGTTCCATCTCTGCCTAATCCTAATTTTGAAATATTCGATGGCAAAGACTTTCCTAGATGGCGTGGAAAGATGGAATTCTTTTAAGAAGATTGAAGTTGGCATATGTTCTTGAACAACCTTGTCCTAATGCTCCCGGTTCCGAGGTGGCAACCGAGCAGGCTACTTTGATTAAAGAACAAATTGCCAAGTGGAAAGATGATGATTATTTATGTAAGAATTATATTCTTGGAGGAATGTCTAACAAATTTTATGATCAATATTATACCAAGTGCAAATTTGCTAAGGATATTTGGGACACTCTCCAAAATATCTATTTGGCGGAAGAGGCGAGTTCAAAGAAATTTCTTGTTTCAAACTATATGGAGTTCAAAATGGTTGATGATAAGTCAATCACCGAACAAGTGCAAGAATTCCAACTTATAGCTAATAAAATTGCTATCTACGAATTGTTCTTGATGAAAATTTTCATGTTGGTGCTATTGTCTCGAAACTTCCTTCCTCTTGAAAGAATACGAAGCAAACTCTTACACAAGAAAGAAGATTTGACTCTTGAGCAATTGTTGCAACATTTGCAAATTGAACAAGAGACTCGATATCGTGACAATAATATTTTGAAGGAACCCGTCATGAAAGCTCATGTGGTTGAAGAAAAATCAACCAAGAAGGAATCTCATAATAAGAAAATTCCGAAGGCAAAGAGAAGTACGAATTTCAAGCGCACTTCGATTACCGATTCTAAGTCGGTTGAATGTTACCACTCACAAATTTGGTCACTATGCGCGTGATTGTAAAATTCTTAAAGCCGAAAAGAAGAAAGAAAAGGCAAATAACCATAGAAAAGATGAATTTGTAGCAATGGTTACGGACATTTGTAAGCGGGAAATCAAGTGGAATGGTGGATAGACATGGGCGCAACTCGTCATATATCGGGTGATCGAAATGCTTTCAAGACCTATGAATTAGTGGGGGACGATAAAGTTTTGTATATGGGAAACTCATCCTTTGCCCAGGTTGTGGGAAAAGGCCTTCATTGAATTAAAGTTTACTTCCGAAAGATAGTCACGCCGATGGACGTATTGCATGTTCTGAAATTAGAAGAACTTTTAGTGTCGGGTACGCTTCTTTCGAAGCATGGTTTTAGAATGATTTTGAGGCGGATAAATTTATCTTGTCTAAAAATGGCATATTTGTTGGAAAAGGCTATGCTACAAATGGAATGTTCAAACTCAATATTGATAATGAAAATATTTATAACTATATTGTGGAGTCTCTAGATTTATGGCATGAACGTCTTGGTCATGTGAATTTTAGATCCATACAACTTATGGTGAAAAATGGATTAATTAAGGACTGTGGAAAAGATCATACTACTAAGTGTCTTACTTGTAGTAAATGCAAGATAACAAAGAAACCTTTTAAGACGGTTAAAAGAACATCCACACTTTTGGAATTAATTCCACCGATATACGTGAGATGGATTGTTTGTCACGTCATGGTAAGAGATATTTTATCACTTTCATTGGCGATTACTCAAGATATACATATGTCTTTCCATTAAGAACAAAAGATGAGGCATTTGAGTCTTTCAAAACATATAAAGCGAGTTGAAAATAAATTGAGTTTGAAGATTAAATCAATTAGATCTCGATAGAGGTGGAGAATATTTAAATCGGATTTTATTGATTTTTGTGAAAAAGAAGGCATTGAAAAACAATTGACTACATCTTATACACCACAACAAAATGGTGTAGCGAAAGGAAAATAGGACTTTCATAGAAATGGTTAATTCTATGCTTTATGGATCCGGTATGCTGGAAATTTATGGTAAGCCTTATTTTCGGCTTGTCATATTTTGAATCGAATACCTTCCAAGAAACTTGAGGCATCCCCTTATGAACTTTGGAAGAACCGAAAGCCAAATATAAATTATTTTAAAGTATGGGGTTGTTTGGCTCATGTTAGATTACCGGATCAACATTTGGCAAGGTTGGCTATAAGGAGTAGATTCAGTGTGTTTATTGGTTATTCTCGGACCATTAAGAAGGCTTATAGATTCTTAAATCTTGAGACTCCAAGTCCCCACACAATTATTGAATCCTTACATGCTAACTTTTTTGAGAATATATATTTCCTAAGCAAAAGAATCTTTAGAACAAGATGCAAGTTCTTTTACATCTCCTCTTAAAAGGAAAAAACTTGATTAATTAGTGGAAGAAAGCCATCGAACGGTATAAGATCGGCTTGACGAAAGAACTTTGGACTACGATTTTCAAGTCTATTTGGTTGAAAAAGATCCCGAAAGTTATCTTTGCTTGAGATCTTCCCATGATGCTCCTTTCTGGCGTGAAGCTATTGATGATGAAATGCATTCTATCATGTCAAATGATACATGGATTTTGTCAGATCTTCCTCTGGGGTGTAAACCTATTGGTTGTAGATGGATTTTTAGGAAGAAATTAAATCGATGGTACTATAGATAAGTACAAAGCTCGCTTGGTAGCAAAAGGTTTTACTCGAATGAAAGATATTGATTATTTTGATACCTTTGCACCTGTAGCTCGGATGACATCTATTCGGCTCTTAATTGCTTTAGCAGCAATTCATAATATGATAATTCATCAAATGGATGTGAAGACCGCGTTTTTGAATGGAGATCTAGATGAAAAGTTTACATGAAACAACTTGGAGGGTTCATCATTCCCGGTCGAGAACATAAAGTTTGTAAGCTTCGTAAATCTCTTTATGGATTAAACAAGCTCCAAAGCAATGGCATGAGAAATTTAGAAAGGTCATGATTTCTAATGGCTACTCAATCAATGGTGGCGATATATGCATATTCGGTAAATTTCAAGAAAACTTCAGGAGTTATAATCCGTCTCTATGTAGATGACATGTTGATCTTTGGAGCGATATTGAAGAGTTAAAGAAACAAAATCATTTCTTGCTTCTCGAGTTTGAAATGAAGGATCTTGGAGAAAGCCGATGTAATTTTGGGCATTAAAATTGTGAGATGACTAATGCTTTGACTCTTACTCAAGCAAGTTATATTGAGAAAGTTCTCCAAGAGGTTTGGTCATTTTGATGACAAGCTTTAACTCTACACCGTTTGATCTGGCAGCATCAAACTAGTGCGAAACTCTAGTGACGTTCTTGATCAATTGACGTATTCTCGGATTGTTGGGAGTCTTATGTATGCCATGCATTGTACCGAGCCGATATTGGTTATGCGGTAGGAACTTTGAGCAAGTTTACTAGTAACCCGGAGTTGAACATTGGAATGCCTTAATTCGTGTTTTAAGGTATCTAAAGGGCACGATTAATAATGGCCTACATTATTCTACCTTTCCGGCGAGTTATTGAAGGCTATAGTGATGCTACTTGGAATTCGATCCAAATGACTCTAAATACGTACTTTGCTTGGATTTTCACTTTGGCGAGCAAAGAATCTCTTGGAAATCAAAGAAACGAGACCGTATTACTCACTCAACCATGGAAGTCGAATTTATAGCTATGTCTTCTGGAGAAGAAGCCGGCTTCAAGTATCTTGATAGATATTCCTATGTGGAGTAAGCCAATGCCACCTTTGACTATCTATTGTGATAATAAAGCCGCTATTTTCGGGCTTCCGCGATTGTTACAATGGCAAATCGAGGCAAGTTCGTCTCAAACATAATCATGTGAGAAGACTATTGGAGGATGGCATAATATCGCTTCAATATGTAAAGTCTAGATTTAATCTAAGCATCCTTTGTCTAAAGGATTAGGCAAAGAGTTAGTAATGGAAACTTGTAAAGGGATGGGAATAAAGTTTGTTGTAAATAATGGTACTTTATGGTAACCCTACCTAATGATGTAATCTTAGGTTCAAAGGGAAAACAAGTAAAGTTACAATTGTGGAGCACATCAATAAAAATTCCATTTCTTCAAAGAGTGAGTAAATGTGCATAGGTTGAGATTCTATTCTCTTAATAAATCTATAAGACCGATCTCGGTTGGAGTTAGTATGACGACTCTTGATAGATTTACCAATATTCCTATTGTAGAGAGAGGATGAGATTATATTCTCTTAATAAGTCTATAAACCGGTATCGGTTGGAGTGTGTAGGAACCCTTGATAGATTTACCGACACTTTGCCGTAAAGGAGGATGAGATTAAATTCTCTTAATGAATTCGTAGACTATTTGGTCGGAGTATGCAAAGTTACTCTTGATGAATTCCACGCGCTAAGTGCGAAGTGGAGGCCGCTTCAATAAGATTTTTAACAGGGAAATCTTAAAGCACTTAGTTTAAAGGATTCAGGACACATGGCCGTAAGGTGTCGAAGGATTACGATTTTCACAGGAACATAGTAATGTGCGTGAAAATTTTCTACTTCATTTAATGATCTACTCGGTTCAAGATTCGTTCACTAAGTAGTCAATGATTTAGAATGTATTCACTAGCTAATGGTTCAAGTCCAAAAGACACCATTATTGATGCATATTACTAGATTAATGTCTCAAAAAAATATTTTCAAAATTCCTTGAAACAAGTGGGGGGATTGTTAAGTTAATGTTTTAATTAATTTTGAAACATTTCATCGACAAAAAGTTTTTCAAACTAAATGAATGTGAATTTGAAGATACATTCTTCATTTAGTATTTTACGTTTTTAGGTTCTTGAAAGTTACATGAAAGTTGCATGTATTTTAAAAAAAATTCATGAACCTATTTTAAATCCTATTTAATGAAAACTTTTATGTTATGTAATTTTTTATCCTATAAATAGTGTTTCATTCTTTTGGAAAAGGCAAGCACTTGAAGAAAACAATTTCCTCTTAAAACTTTAGAGAGACATTGATCAAAAGGTGAAATCACCAATTCAAGAATAGAAGAGCAACTTTCTTGAATGCTACTTGTTGTGGCTTAGTTGAATAGAAGATAGAGTTGTTATTTATTCTTCCGTTTGCTCGTGGGAGAGACTCAACTATCTTCAAGAAACGTCTTAACGTGCCTCTAAGCCAAGCAAGTTTATTTTGGATTTCTTTTATTATTATCATTCTTGTTCTAACACCCCCCCCCCCCCCCCCCCACACACACACAAATCCCTCCCTAAGTTTTTTTGTGTCACCGGATATTTGGTGACTTGTCTCAAAGTGGTGTCAGGTCAAAACTTATCGGCATCGGCACCGGCACTGTGTTTTACAAAATCAATTCTAGATAAACAACCAATCAACTCCATTAAATATCAGTTGGAAGCAGCAAAAACGACATACATACATCTTGATTGTTCTATCCATGTGATTCTTGAATGTAAGTATATGAAACTGACATCAAGTGCATTTTTCCACAAACACAAATGACTAAATTCTAAAGAAATTAGGATGCAAACTTGGACAAGGACAAGAACAGTTATTACATGGAGAGTCCCAAACAGATAGATTAAAGTTAACGTCCTTCAACATTTGAAATAGTAAAAGAGTTTCTGGAGCAAGGTGAAGAACTTGAATCATTAGGGCTTCTGTCTTTGCTGCTATATGCAGGTCGCTTAGGCGAAGGAAGAACTGTGTCACTGCAGAGCATGGACACAACTGTAGCTGTGTTTGGCCTATAATTTGCATGTTCTTGCACACAAAGCAAGCCCACAAGGATGCATCTAACAACCTGTGTTGTATCAAGTGAACCAGCCACCTTCAGGATCAGAAACTCCAGTATCTTCCCTTCATTCCACAGTTGCCATGCCTAAATACATTTGTTTCACTTTAATTAGTTATGTCGTGTGAAAATAGTAGGAGATTGTTAGACCTCTCTGTACATGACGTCATTTGTGCCGATATTTTTGGGCTGGCTTATAGTGAAATCTTTTATAAAGAACATACAATATAACATGAAAGATGGTTTCCAAAGAGAACTTGGCCGTTATAAGTGAAATGTTGTGATAGAGGACGGTTGTTATAGAGAGGAATCTTGTATATGAAAAAATGAGAGAGTTTTCATTTTTTTTTACATGGTCTAGAAGGTTGAGAGGGTCGTCTTTGGAGTGAGAATAGCTGTTGTTTCTTTTACTGCAGATAATCTCTAACAATATGACACCAAACCTGAAGACATCCGACTTTCGGAGAAAATTCCTTGTATTGCATATTCGGGGGGACATGTAACCATTGCATTGGAGCGCACATAAATTGACAATTTAGTTCGATGAATTTCAATGCTATGACGGTTAATAATACTTACTAGGTACCGGCAATCCTGTTGGTATTTGCTATCGTTTGATTCCCTCCGAAAATCCTAGCCATTCCAAAATCGAGAGATTTTGGGATTCATATCTTCGTCTAAGAGAATATTGCTCGTCTTCGCATCTCTGTGAATGATTTTTAGTCGCGAATCACGATGAAGATAAAGAAGCCCTCTAGCTAAACCTTCAATGATGCTATATCGTTGATTCCAACTTAACGCCACCTTATCCTTAGATCTTGATCCTGCCAAGCACACAAATTAATTAGAGTAACCATCATCCATCAAGAAAACCGTTAAATCTTCTTAATTAGCTCACCGAATATGAAAATGTCTAAGCTTCTGTTGGACATGTATTCATAGATCAGCAACTTTCCTCCTCATGAATGCAAAATCCTATCAATTTGACTAAGTTTCTGTGTTGAAGTCTGGAAATTAGTGTAACCTCATTCTTGAACTCTTCTATGCCTTGTCCTGAGCTCCTCGAAAGTCTTTTAATAGCAACCTCTTGTCCGTTTGCTAATACCCCCTATATATGAATCACACATGACTATTCAACTTAATTATAAGCAAATGAGTATAGACTGCGTGATATTTGCTGTTTTTTCTGCTGAAGTTCGATAATTAAAACATACACGTGATACCTTGTAAACAGGTCCAAATCCCCCTCTCCAAGTTTATTTAGTGCAAAAAGTTTTTAGTAGCATTTTCTATGCATTTGAAGCTGAAAACGGGTAATTCTGAACTGCTACCTTGAGTAAAACTGTTAAGAAGCAAATTTGCTGCTGAAGATTGTTTCGAAGCTATGCAAAAGGATTAAACTCCCAATGCCTGATAAAGTTTAGTAAAAATTAGAGTCTCTCCAAAAGGTAGCAAAAGTTGTGGCTCTGAATCGATTAACAATCGAAATGATTGAATGGCTTGTACCTCTTTTCTGATCTTCAACAAATAAATAGTGCAAACAATAAGAATTAGGCCAACTGTTGCTGAAACGATAATTGCAATACAGGCTCCGATTTGCCTCCTCTATCTGCATGACAAAAGACAACTCAATTAGTAAAAAAACTAAAATATGAAGCGTAAATGTGAATCCAACAAAACATGAGGTCTCAAGTTCGGATTCCGGCTGAGGCAAAAACACTAGGTGATTTTTTTCGCATCTACCTTGGTACTTGGTGAGCAAAATTACTCGGTACCTACGCCGGTGAGAGGTAGAAGTACCCGTTGGAATATAGAGCGGATACTAACATTCATGTTCATGGAAAAAAAGAAGATAAGCCGAATCCAAAATGAATCAAAGTTTCGTTCAAGTAGTAAAGATTGGTGTATCTACCAAGTTGGGAATGTGCAAGGCGAATGTATAGTTGCTCTCCACCATGGGAGAACTCTTGAAGGTCAATAAGATTTTCCCCCAAATCATGCAGCCTATTCCATCCACATAAGCATATGCCAAACAAGAACAGTTCTTCAAGCAAGAATTTTCGCATTCCATTTTATCTAAGTAAGAAGTAGGTAATGAGAAATCCTGGTAGTTTCATCCCTGAAACTGGTAAAAATACATCCCTCTTTCTCTCATCATCAGATTTTGGACCAGTGGCCATCTCCACACACTGGAATTGTGCTCTCCGAACACAACCATTAGTCCAATTCCCTACGCTCCATTCATCGATAGACTTTGGTTCATAACCCTTCAAACATTTGCACACTGGTGAATCATTATTCTTGCAGCTTCCGAAAGTACCGCATGTGTTATACAAGTCACATTGACCTTTAGGTACTACCTGCAACCTTAACCATTTTCTCTTCTGCATCCCAATCCATCTGAATTATCGCTCCCGAGGAATCTAAGTATATCAATGTTGGAGCAGAGTAATTGAGTATAACATAAGAAAAATAAAGTTCCTCCCCTTTATTGTCCGTAAGTAGTTGAAAGCCATTGTGGTAGTCTTTAGTCATGCTAGGCACTCCAATGAAGCTTCTCCGATTCCACTACCCCGATCTAAAATGCTTCTTTGACGAGCCATTCAAAATAAGTACTTGTACAAGTTCCTGAGGATCCACCAGAGCGGTACTAAAACTCCCCAACGACGGATTTTTATCATCTTTCCAAGATGTGAGAACTATTTGCTCCCCTGTTATAGTATTCATCCCTATCTTCATACGAGGCAAGAGTGTGTCAGATGGATGATTGAAGCTCTCCCATAACGGTACTGATTCGTTCAGCTTGTTCTGATCCAGAAGAACAAGATTCCCCTGAGCAGTAAGCACAGCAATGGTGTTGTTGGATGACGTCGAACTAACTTGTGTAGACCAGACTAGCACATTTTTATCATCCACAAGGACCAAATTGCCATCACTAGCATTAATCATAAGAACTCCATATAATCCAATTAATGGTCTTTCACGATTTGCAACCCATGCAACTTTTTCAACTGGTAATCCCTTGTACCATATCCCGACGTATCGCCCTTGGGATCCATCAGGACTAAAGAAGCCAAGCTCAAATGTACCTCCTGCTGAAACTACAGTTTCACCATCTACAACTTCTTGATTCATTGATATAGTATCTATTGCTAAGCAAATCGGATCTATGATTAAGGGAATTAAAAGGACTATGGTCAACTTTCTAGTAGTGCTAGCCATGTAATTCATGATGCTAATGTTCAAAAAACAATACGACGAATTTGTACTACTTTACTTCATTTATCCTCTGTAGCATACACCTGGACGTGAATCGATTAATCGGTTCAGCGGATTGCAAAGGATGGTTAAACAAAAAAAAAAAAAAACATTTTGAAGGATTTGAAGCAAATTACGAAAAGTCAACAGAATTTGAGGCTTGTCTCTTCTATCTTGGATGGGTCATACAGCTACTAAAGTATGTGGATACAATATGAATTTATGTCATTCTCAAGAAATCAGTTTCTTACATCGACAGAAGACTCGGAAAATAAAGAAATGTGAAATATTTCCTTGTGAAGTTTCTGATATATTACTAGGTCCAAGCCTCCAAGGATGGTAGTTATTAAACAGACCAATGTTAATAAATTACTTGCTGTGGGATTCAGATGACATGTAAACATTGAGGTGGAAAAGGACATGCTAAATAGTTAATCACAATGATGTTATGCGTGGGACTATTTTATGCTTGAAACATGATCATATAACTTCACAAGTCTTAACACCAGAAAGTCAAACTCTTCAATGAGTATGTGATGTTTTGACGATGATAAATAAAATGTCTAATTTCAAAGACCACTTAGTTCCCTTACGAGGTCGTTTGGTAGCTAGTTGGTCTGGAGGTGAGCTATGCAGGTATTAAATCCCCGCATAAGTAATCTTATGTTTGGTAGCATCTTAGGATGTGAGTTATTAATTTATAAAAGAATACGGTGTTTTATAAACTCGCATAACAAAAATATACAAGTTATGAGGGAATTCGTATGGTATATTATACGAAATAGAAAGCGGAGAAGATCTTTGTATTTGTGTATGCCTTCCATATAAACAACCTTGTAATTTGTACGCCTCAGAAATCCTCATAGAAGGAACCCCCCCCCCCCCCCCCCCAACTAACATAAACTTTTCGAAAGACGATGAGATTATTCACTTTTTTCATAATTCATTTTATTTTATTTCAAAATCAATACCGTTTGGTTATAAAATTTTGAAATCAATTTCTCCAAACTTGTTTTCTCTCCATCTTCATAAATTCCAAGTAAAATGCTCCTCTCTCCTTTGCAAAAAGTATAACGAGATATAACTCCATCTTTAATTTCAAGAAAGGCTTAAATGACGAGAATATCTTTCATGATGATTTTTATTTATTGATTGATAATTTATGAAATTTGTCAAGTAAACTTAGGTCCCGTTTGGACATGATTGAGATCGATTGATTTGAAGTTAAATCTTTATCTGAAGTGCAAATTGAATCTCAAAAAGTTATATTTTTTTCTCATAAACATGAAAACCTTTAATTTGTGAAAATTATCTAAACTTTCCCAATTCTTACAATCTTACCAAATGAAATTTCCATACCACAAACACAGTGTCAGAATATCCCCAAGTCACCAAATCACATAATGAGGGTCCTTTTATAATAAGTGTTTGTGATTACATGCTATTATAAAATATAAATTTTCAAATACACATAAATTTACAAAGATTCAACTGATCCAATAAATCAACAATAGTAGTAATTAGCTATTCTTTAATATAATCCTCTCATATGAATAATCTCTTCAATGTCGAAATATTAGCCTTTCTTTGCAAAATTTAAAATGATGGGTTTTTTTTGTCAAACATAAAATTACGGATCAAGCTTTACATTTAAAAAATTGAAATCACAACTTGAAATTTGATATCCTACCCTTTTGGAGAATTTGGGATTTGAAATAATAATTTGAACATGAAGTTTTAAAGTTTTGTTCACATTTCATAAAGAAACGCTTATTTCAAATCAAAACTTCAAATTTGAGCCCCAAATCCCACGGCAAACGCCTACTTAGTACCAACTTGTTTGATTTTGGAGCATAAACAATAATTCCCAACGAAAATGCTAAGGTCTGTGTGTAGAATCATTAAAACTATAAGATTTGAGTGTGATTGACTCTTTCATTCATCAACTGACCCTTATCTAACCTTTTAAGTCAAAATTTTAATTTCTTTCTCCGAAGCATTTGGAGGGGAAAAAAGTTGTACTTCGTTCAATGATGTAAAGATATTCGCGGATTTTGTCAATTTCACGATCGATTATGTTACTATTTAGACAGTCAATGGATATATTTTTTTTTTTTATCATAATTTTTTCAAATACTTTCATAAATATGTTCAATGTTAAACTTCGCGACTTATAAGATCTTAACGTAGTTTAAATATCTAATTTTTATTTCAAAAAACTTAAAGATTCATGTTCGAATTCACAATTAAACTTGACCAATCCCAATCAAAACAATCTTTTGGGACGGGGAGTAATAATTAAGTGTAAAGCTTAAAAAGATACTTGTACTTTTGTGAAGCAAAGATAAGAACTTTGACTCAATTCACTTTAGTTGTTTCACTCCTCCTTTTTGTTTTGAAAAAATTTGGGTAAGAAAAGAAATTTCTGAAGGAAAAAGCAAAATTGCACTGTTTCCAATTCCGTTAAATAGAAAGAAACATTTACGTATAGATTTACCCAATTCACAATTTTATCAACGTAAAGCTAATTAATCTTTTCAGAGATGAGAGGTACAAGGAGTAGGCCTCCATTTATTTTCATTAAATAAGACGTGCGAATACGAATACGCGTACGGATGATTAAAAGGTAAATTGTTAATTGTTTACTTTTTAATATACGAATGCGCATACTTTATTTATTACGAATATAATAAATATACAATTTAAATAAAAAAGTAATTAAATATTAAAAAATATTTAAAATTTACTAAAATTAAATTATTATTTGATAAAGAACCGAAAACATTTATGTTTGATAGTGATGGCGAAGATGGTGTGGAGCGGTGGTGGTGGGTGATGGTTGGTGTTAGTGCCTAGTAGGGGTGTACGTAGACCGGGTTGGTTCGGATTTTTCTCGTTAAATACCAAACCAAACCAAACCAATTGCGTCGGTTTTTAAATTTATAAAACCAAACCAAACCAATAAAATTCGGGTTTTCTCGGGTTATTCGGTTTTTTCGGGTTTTTTTTCCGAAAAAGTCTTCATACAAAACATATGACTTTTACTTCAAATATTTCTTTAGTCCTAGTAAGATACAACTATATAACTAAGGTGTTTCTTAAGAAAATAACACAAAATGTGAGATGGGTGATGACATCGTATTAAAATATTCAACAAAAAAATAATAAAATCGGTTAAAATAAGTATTGCTAATTAATAAGTCATAAAAGAAAATGACTTTAATCTAAATACTAAGTTATGATAAAATAAGTACGACTAATAAGTATTAATTTCATGACAAAGAAAAAATTAAGCTATGTATTTTTACGCTCTAAACCAATTATCGCAAAGAATAGATATCCAACATTCTTGTCTATTCGTAGTGTTAGAATTGAATTTCTTTTGTTAGCATTAGTGTTGATTGGTTTTGATTCGGACTTTATTTGAGTTATTAACATCTATGAGATATAAAACTTATTGGCATTCAAATTCTAAGTTCAAGCTTAAAATAATATGATAAAAGACAAAACTGAAAAAAATTTAAGAAATATTTACAAATTACATTACAAATAAATATTCTTATGTATAAAATATTTTTTAAAATCGAATACACGTAATGTCGGGTCGGTTTGGTTCGGTTCGGTTTGACTTTTTTTAGCTAAAATCAAACCAATTATGGTCGGATTTTTCGACACCAAACCAAATCAAACCAAACCACGAGTCGATTTTTTTCTCGGTTTGACTCGGTTTATCGGTTTGGTGCGGTTTGGTTTGTACACCCCTAGTGCCTAGTAATGGTGGTAATGATAGTTGTGATAGTCGAGGTGGTTGACGCGTAGCGGTGGTTGACAACGGTAGTGGTGGTTGTGATGGCAAATGTGGTTAGTGGTGGTGGAAATTTGGTGATTGTAAATAGAGAGGTGGTGAAAATTGCCAACACCAAATATCACTCTTAATAATATTAAAACTTTATTCAAGATCTTAATATTTAAGACCTATACAAACCAAATAAGTACTTAAATCTTAATATAAATAAATACGCTTAATAAATTGATGTACCTGAACCATTAAGATTGAGCCCATTGAGGGTAAACAACCGTAGGCCTGTACAGTTAAAAGTCCACACTGATGCACACATTTCCACCAACACAAGCAAATTGTAAACATATCCCTAAAAAATTAAAAGCAAAATCACATCCTATTTTGCTTCCCAAGAGAACAATGGCCAGGATTTGACGGTGGACCTTCTCCAAA
>NW_026717450.1:0-14990 GCF_029784015.1 Lycium ferocissimum | reverse complement strand
AATTACATCAAAAGCACAATAGTCTCCAATTCAGCCCACAACACTTACGATATCAATTTGAGTCATTAAACTCTATCGCCAACATAGAATTCATAACGACGATAACTAAAACATTAAGTAGAATTAATCCATTCATTGCCATATAATATGACCCATTTTCGGCCAACACTACATATATACATATTAATGATTCATCCATTTCTTCACTCTACAACATTCAAAACATGCTAACTAAACTTCAATTCATTACTTCAACACAACACAACACACACACACCTACACTATATACACTACACACACAACCTCAACTCCAACATGCCATATTTCATGAATTTCCTCCATTTTAACATACTACAACATACATACACCCTTCATAACACATAAAACATGATTAAATCTTACCTTTCTTCTTCAACTTCACAAATAGGCTAGGGTTTGCGATCTACAAAACGGATGATTTGATGATCCAAACAACACTTCCACGCTACTTAGGGACCTCCAATTAGTGGATTTGCACCAAGAAAATATTTTTGGGATGGCTAATTTTTTGTCTTGAAAATTAAGGTTCTTGGCCGAATGGTTGTTGAAGTTGTTCTTCAATTACTTGATTTTTCTAGGTGTATGGAAATGAGGAAAATGACTTAATGATCATCTTTTAAGCTTCCACTCAAATTGCACAAGTGTCCATGGCCCACACACATGTGTTGGACCAATTAAAATTGTCCACAAAGTGTGTAGACCAATTCAAGCCACATGGCCAACATGGCCAATTTTCATGAATTTCAAACTTCCAAATATTTCACTTTTGGTCCCAAATTTTCCTAAATATTCCATGCCAACAAATTCATGAACAAATTATATCTCAAAACAAAATCGAAGGTCAAAAGTCTCGACATTGTGTCCCGGAATGATTTTGTCTCTAACCTATCATAGTTAAACCGGATTGTCCCAATGTACGAAAATGCGGGATATAACATTGGTGTTCTTGAATTTGGGAGAATAAAGTGAATGTAGATATCGTGTACAAAGCGTATACTGGGCTGTTTTGGTGTATATCTTTGAGTTTAAAGAGGCTTATATGAGATGGTTGTTGTTGTTGTTGGTTGCTGATTGCATTGTTAAATTGAATTGGAATTAGAGGGAAACGAAGATTTCGGGGAAAATGCTGCCCGAATTTACGGAAGTTATTTACGAGCTTAGAGAAGTAAATGAACCTCTTTCAAGTTGTCTACGGTTTCCTTTACCTTGATTGTATATTGGCCAGTGTTTGGAAGCTTAAGTTAAGCCAATCACGTAAGCGACAAGGTATGTAAGGCAAACCTTTCTTCCTTTGACATGATTCTTGTTGTTATTCGTTCTATATGTACTCCATATGACTCCATTCTTAGATGAGTAAGGTCTATATGTTTCTCGTGATGGCTTATTGATATTGTACTCCTATTCTATTCCGAAGGGAACACCCATAAGGTGCCAAGTTGAATTGTGTATATGGTTTTACTAATGATTTTGAGGAAATGAGTTTTATACTAAAGGAAACATAAAGTTTGATTTTCAAAACCACACCGAAGGGGGTGCAAGATTTTACTACTTCATTTCATTTACGATTTATGTTTACATTCCATAGTATCATCCTTTTGTATTAACATGATCATTTATTCTTTAGGTAAGGAAATAAGATGAAATTGAGTAGAATATAGGTAGTAAGAATTTCATAACAATTCTACCCTCAAACCTGGAAGTATGTCCTTCTGAGTCTAGTGAGATACAAATTTGATAACTTCTTATGAAAGACTAAGGCTAATAACTGGATTGTGATGAATTCATTAGTGACTTATGATATGAATTGAAATTGATACTTGTGGATTGAGTTTGTGTTTACATTATTGTGATATTAAGCTGGAAGCGGCTGCCCGAAGGGGCCATCATTATTATGCTCTAAGCGGCCGTCCGAAGGGACTATTGTGATACTAGCGGAACCTGTCCGGGTGGACCATTCCGTTAACATGTCGGAAGCGGCATATGTGTTGATTGCATTATTTACTTAAAGATTGTTTTGAGATTTCATGTGCACATTTATGTTTCTTCCAGGCAAGGTCACAGTATTGAGTTAGATTGTGATTTCTTCTATCCTAAGTCAAATTATGATTATGATTCGTTACCACCTTACATACTCGGTACATTGTCCGTATCCGACGTCCTTTTGCTCGGGGACGCCGCGTTCATGCCCGTGAGCCCTGCATTGTTTGGGCAAGGTTTAAGTGTATAGCTAGGATGCTTGACGTCACTGGGATTGGCAAGTTTCACCTTGTTCGGAGCCGCAGTGCTAAGTCATGTATAGATATGTATGATTATGGGTATGTCGTGGCCCCGTCCCGACTCATAATGTTCGCTTTACTTCTTAGAGGCTTCTCGCAGACAAAGTGTCCTGTGGTGTGTTTGTCGAGATGTCGACAAAGTGATGTCAGTTGAGTCATTTGTGGATTTTAAAAGAGTATGTATTTTAGATGATTTCAATTAGTTTAAAGTACATATTTGATTGAAAGTTTTCATAATCGCTATAAAGATAATGATTTCTATTTAGAAAAGTTTCATGTTTTTAAAAGTTTTGAAATGACAGGTTTTGATAGAGCGAATGTCTAAGGGTTCGCTCGACTCGGATGAGAGTCGGGTGCCCGTCATGCCCTACCATTGTTAGGGTGTGACACTAACTTAGAAATCAGCAAAATTTCAATGGACTGATGCTTGCGAATGCAGTTTCCAGGAATTGAAGGATAAATTGACTTCGGCCCCAGTTCTGACACTCCCAAAAGGACCAGAAGGTTATGTTATGTATTGTGATGCCTTTGGAGTTGGGATAGGTTGTGTGTTGATGCAAAGACGGTAAAGTCATTGCCTATGCTTCAAGGCAGTTGCAAAAACATGAGAAGAACTATCCAACTCATGACCTCAAATTGGCTGCAGTTATTCATGCACTAAAAATGTGGAGACATTACTTGTACGGTGTACATGTTGATATTTATACAGATCACAAGAGTCTCCAATATATTTTCAAACAGAAGGAGTTGAATCTTTGGCAGAGACGGTGGTTGGAACTACAGAAAGACTATGATGTGAGCATTTTATACCACCCCGGAAAGGCAAATGCAGTAGCCGACGCACTTAGCAACAAATAAATGGGTAGTCTATGTGAGGTTCCTCCGGGGAAGAAAGAATTAATCCGTGAGCTGTTAAGGACGAAACCATTCCGGGACACAAGTTGAGACTTCTGGACCTTCGATTTTATTTTGAGACATAAGTTGTGCATGAATTTATTGGTATGGAACAATTAGGAAAATTTGGGACCAAAATTGGAAATAATGGAACTTGAAAATCATGCATTTTCCATGGTCTTAGCCGTGTGGCTTGTAGAAGGCCCACACAATGTGTGTTCAATTTTTATTGCTCCAACACATGGTGTGGGCCAAGGTCACTTGAGTCATATTCTTATAATAGCAAAAGATGATCAACTAGTCTTCATTATTCATTTCAACACTTAGACAAAAAAAAAAGAGCAAGAAGTGAAGAGAAAGTGAGGCTCTCGGCCAAGCCTAGAGAAAAACCAACTTCCATTCAAGTCATTCCAAAATATTTTGTTGATGCTAACCCACTATTTTGAGGTCCCTAAGTAGCGTGGAGGTGTCGTTGGAGCGATCAACCCGCTAGTTTTCATTATCGCAAACCCTAGCCTCTTGTGGAGTTGAAAGAAGAAAGGTAAGATTTGATCTTGTTTATGTGTTATAAAGGTTGTATGCATGTTGTAGTATGTTAAAATGGATGAATATCATGAAAAATAGTATGTTGGAAGTGAGTTGTGTGCATGGTGTGCTAGCCGTGCAAGTGGGTGTGTGTTGTGTTGTGTTGAAGCTATGAATTAAAGCTTAGTTAGCATGTTATGATCATTGTAGGGTGAAGAATGAATGAGAATCATCAATATGTATATATGTTGTGTTGGCCGAAAATGGGTCATGGAATATGACAAAGAACGCATTAATGTCGCTTAGCGTTTTAGTGGTTGTCGTAATGAATTCTATGTTGGAAATGAATGTTTAATGACTCAAATTGATGTTGTAATTGTTGCGGACTGATTTGGAGGTTATTGTACATTTAATGTAATTTGTATGTTGATGAGAATAGCATTGTTAGAATGTGAATTGTGGATGCAAATCATGATTTGAAAATGAGGAATGTGTTAAAGTGAGGTTCTCGGGTTTGGGGACTGATTTCGGGTGAATTGGAGAAATTGTTGGATTGTTGGAAATGTTATATAAATTGCTTTGAATGTCTTTAAATATTGTTGGTATGGGTTCGGGTTAGTATTTGAATGTATAAGCATCGATGTTGGCTTGAAGGTAAGCCGTTGAATTGAATTTATGAATGTTGTTGAATGATGGAAAAGAGAGTTATTATTGTTGTATTGCCTTCCGGATTGGTTTTTGATGTTGCTAGGTTGGTTGTTGTTGTTGTTGTTGATTGATTTGGCCGAGTTAAATTCTCGGGTGGCCTATTTATTAGGGAAATGCTGCCCAAATTTCTGTAGAATTAAGGGCTAAATTGGAATTAAATGCCCAAAATGTCTATAGCTAATGTTTGGCATCTTATGGCTTATTTGTAGACCTTGGGCAGCCCGAGACGTAGGTTGGATTTATCTTGAGTTTGAGCTAACGTTGAGTGCGTACGAGGTATGTAAAGCTCCATTCTTTCTTCTTTGGCATGCCTTAGTTACAAATAGGCTATGACACGAGCCTCGAGGAAATTCTATTCTCGCTATCCGAGCATGTTTATGACTCCTATTCGTTTCTTGGAAATTCGTATGTTAGTATGATGAAATATTAGCCTTTATGCCTTTGAAATATTTGACTTTCAACTTTTGTACAAAAAGTTTGGCTTTTAAAAGTGTCGTAACTACGAACGCTCGTATCTTTCGCAGAAAGGCTCGGATTGCCTCGATATGCTCGTAGGTGATTGTATGATGTATGATAAGTATGTTTTTCATAGGCGGGCCCGACTCGGGTCAACACCCGTCCGTGGGCCCCGCGACTCTTCTTTTGTAATTCTGACGACTTCTGACAAAATATGATATGACTAATATCCCGATTTTAAGTATGATCATTTTACTTATCTATTGAGTCTATGATAATGATTTTATGCATATGGTTACTCACGACTCCGTTCGTGCATTTTGTTATATCCTTCGCCGAGTCCCGGGTCGGTTCTGTTGTCGTGCGCACTTTGTTATACTCCAGTGTTATGCTGTGATTATGGTTCACCGAGCCCCTCGCTCGAGGGCCGGGTTCCGCTTATATTTGGTGTTATGTTGTGTATGGTGTTATGCTGTGTATGATATGTGACGGGGATACGGAGATTTGAAACTTTCTGGTGTTATGCTGTGTTATGGCGCCATCGACAAGCGGGCGACCATATTTTCTGTGCCCTATGCATGATTCGTATTTTTTTTAAAGTAACATTGTGATATTTTGGAAATGCATTTATTTTCGGTACCTCTATTTCGATTATGACTCAGATTTGTATACCACATTTTCTGCTTTGCATACTCAGTACATATTTCGTACTGACCCCCTTTCTTCGGGGTCGCGTTTCATGCCCGTGTGACGACGCACGCTTGGTGATCCACCCGTTTAGGACACCCTCTTCTCGCTGTTGGAGTGCTCCCTTATTCCGAGCCACATTTTGGTATATATTCGTTCGTTGCATTTGTATATATTTGTTCGGGGGTACGGCGGGGCCCCGTCCCGTCATATGATTCTCGTTTGTCCGTTTAGAGGTCCGTGGACATGTATGTGGGTTATGCCCATTCTCGTACGCTTGTGTTGGTATGATATATGTTCGGGCGATCCCATTCGCCGTGGCGCCCTCGTCGGCTTGCATTTGTATATGTTTTGGGCCGATGCGCCATTTGATAGCCTTGTCGGCTTTTATATATATTCGGTTGTGTTTGAGATTTGTTTGAGACGTATGATATAATCGAGACGTATATTTGAGATTTGTGTACTCGGATTTAAGAATGTGTTTGGGTGCCCAATTCGGGCACTAGTCACGGCCTACGGGGTTGGGTCGTGACAGAAGTGGTATCAGAGCGGTTCGTCCTCGGAATGTCTACAGACCGTGTCCAGTAGAGTCTTGTTTATCGGTGTGTTGTGCACCACATCTATAAGCAGGAAGCTACAGGACATTTAGGATGTTGTCTTTTCTTCTGATCTTAGATCGTGCGATAGAGCTGTGTTATTAGGATGACTCTTTCTGACGAAATGTTCTGTTTTCGCCGATGCCTCCGAGGAAGGCCACCGCCCGTAAGGGCAAGTCTACGGCGGCGGGTGAGACCATCCGAGCCCGGTGACTACTAGGGCTCGTGCTCGGATTGAGCCAAAGATTGTGCCTCCGACGGCTAGTTCGCTACGCCGCCGCATCGGAGGGATTTGGAGCGACTACGGCGCAAGACGGGGGGCGGCTCCACCGCCGCCTCCCGCGGCACCGTTACCGTACCTCCGGCCCCCCGGCCCGGGGCGGATGATGGGACCTGCGAGAGGCGGTCCGGTTATTGACTCGGTTGGTAGCGGGGCGGTGTCCACGGCGAGGGGAGCGGGGAGGATCGTGTAGTCGAGCGCGATAGTCGAGGGCCCGTGATTTTCTACTTTGTGGCCCACCGGAGTTCTTCGGGTCAAAGCCCGCAGAGGACCCTCATGAGTTCATCCGACAGATGCGGCGTACCCCGGTTGATTAGTGCTTCCGAGACGAGTCGGTTGAGATGGCGTCATACCGGTTGCACGATGTAGCACGCTAACTAGTATGAGACGTGGATGCCGTCCCGTAGGCGAGGGTGCCCCTCCGGCCGTATGGGGCGAGTTTACGAGGCCTTTCCCCGGCCCATTTTCTCGCCTCCCGAGGTACGGCGAGCCGAGTGGACAGATTCAATTCCCCGCTTACGAGTTTAGAGTTTGCCGGATATGGCTGCATATGTTACCGACATGACCGTCCGGGGACCGATATATAGTAGGGGCTGGACCAGTAGAGTTCGATTGGCGGCCACGAGATATGCGCCAACATATGTTGATTCGACATACGACTGACCGGATGCACCGATATATAGTGGGGCTGGACCAGTACATGATTGATAGTTGTTTGGTGATGGCGGCCCAGCCAGGTATGGATATTGCCCGCATACAGGCACACGCCCAGGGTATGGAGGACCGGCACAGAGGGCGCCAGCCTGACAGGGCTTACGACAGGGGCCAGCCCAAGAGGGCTAGATCGTCTGGGTATTCTGGGGATTTTCGAGGCAGGCAGCCTCAGCAGCAGCAGAGCAGATATCCTCCCCAGTCAGCACGGGGCACACCCCCGCAGTTTACCGGCCGGAGATCAGAGGGTGCAGGTTATTCAGGGGCAGGCCAGAGCTCCAGGTTTTCAGGCTCACAGTTGGACAGAGGTTCCACGGTCGGATGAGACCACCCGCACCTCCCGTGTTCCCACCGTGGGAGATAAGACCCCGAGAGAGTGTTTTCGTGCCACCGGTGCGTGCTTTACTTGCGGCCGTCGGATGGCCATCCGATGAGAGATTGTCCGGTTAGAGGTGGTGCGAGCGCGCGCGTAGCTCGCCTACCGGGTCAGCCGGTGGTTCATCTTCATCCTCGGTATCGCGCGCCCCGCGGGGCGAGGTATGCCGCATCGCGGGCCGAGGCGGGGGGTCGTGGTGGAGTTCCTGGTTCTAGCGGTCCTTCGAACCGCATTTATGCATTAGCCACCGACAGACCGGGAGGCGTCGCCTAATGTTGTCACGGTATATTACGGTTTTCTCTCGAGATGTGTATGCACCGATTGATCCCGGTTCTACATTATCATATATTTCTCCCCTTGTTGCTAATAAAATTGGGATAGAATCCGAACCGATAGAGCCCTTTGAGGTAGCTACACCAAAAGTAGGGGATTCGTTATAGCCGCGATTTATAGAGATTGTTCAGTGATTATCTGTGGCCGCTGTACTAAGGCCGATTTGGTAGAGTTAGATATGACTGAGTTCGACGTGATTATAGGTATGGATTGGCTAGCTTCTTGTTATGCTAATGTTGATTGTCAAAAGAAGATAGTCCGTTTCCAGTTTCCAGGGGAACCAGTTATAGAATGGGCAGGTAATACAACATCGCCGAGGGGTAAGTTTATTTCATACCTCAAGGCAAGGAAAATGATCAGGAAGGGCTACATTTATCATTTGGTCCGTGTTCATGATTTAGAAGCAGAGGCACCGACTCTTCAGTCAGTCCCAGTGGTTAATGAATTCTTAGATGTATTCCCAGACGAGCTTCCAGGTCTTCCCCCCGAGCGGGAGGTAGAGTTTGCTATTGATTTGTTGCCAGATACTCAGCCTATCTCTATTCCTCCGTACGTAATGGCACCCGCGAATTGAAAGAATTGAAAGAGCAAATGAGAGATTTATTAGAGAAGGGCTTTATTAGGCCCGCACATCACCCTGGGGAGCGCCGTATTGTTTGTGAGAAAGAAGGATGGATCGCCGCGGATGTGCATTGATTACCGGCAGCGAATAAGGTAACCATCAAGAATAAATATCCCCTCCCCAGATTGATGATTTGTTTGATCGGTTGCGGGGTGCCGTGTGTTTCTCGAAGATAGACCGCGGTCGCTATCATCGAGGTACGGGTACGAGAGGCCGATATTCCCAAGACAACATTCGGACCCGATATGGGCACTATGAATTCGAGTGATGTCTTTTGGGTGACTAATGCCCCGGGAAGAAGTATTTATGGACCTGATGAATCGGGTATTCAGACCGTTCCTGGATATGTTCGTGATTGTGTTTATCGATGATATTCTGGTTTATTCTCGATCAGAAGCAGAACATGCAGATCATTTGAGGACGGTACTTGGCACACTTCGGCACCGTGTGTTCGTATGCTAAATTTTCTAAGTGTGAATTCGGGCGACTTCGGTGGCATTTCGGGACATATTATCGGAGTCCGACGGCATCCGGTGGATACCCAGAAGATTGAGGCCGTGAAGAATTGGCCTAGACCTACGACGCCTACGGAGGTGCGTAGTTTTCTGGGATTGGCCGGTTATTACAGGATATTCGTAAAGAAGTTTGCTTCGATTTCAGCGCCTTTAACAAGGCTGACTCAGAAGGGAGCCAAGTTCCAGTGGACTGATGCTTGCGAGCGTAGCTTCCGATTCTTGAAAGAGAAGTTGACTACGGCTCCGGTCCCCGACTCTTCCCGAGGGTCCGGATGGGTATGTGATTTATTGTGATGCCTCCGGTATTGGTTTGGGTGTGTGTGTTGATGCGGCACGGCGGGGTGATAGCTTATGCTTCCCGACACTCGAAAACATGAAAAGAATTATCCTACTCACGATTTGGAGCTGGCCGCGGTTATTCATGCTTTGAAGATGTGGAGACATTATGTATATGGTGTTCATGTTGATATTTATACAGATCATAAGAGCCTCCAGTACATCTTTAAGTAAAAGGACCTGAACTTGCGGCGGAGAGGAGGTGGTTAGAGTTGTTAAAAGATTATGATGTTGATATTCTCTACCATCCGGGAAAGCTAATGTTGTGGCGATGCACTTAGTCGCAAGTCTATGGGCAGACCTAGCGGATGTACCATCAGAGAGGAAAGAAATGGTTCGCGATATTCATCAGTTGGCTAGTCTTGGAGTTCGCTTGGCTGATTCTGGAGATGTTGGGGTTTCTGTTCGAGGTATTGCTGAATCCTCTATTACAGAAGATATTAAGCGGCATCAGTATGAGGATCCTATTCTGGTACAGTACAGAGATGCAGCCCCGGCACAGGAGAAGACTCCGTTTGAGATTTCACCTGATGGAGTGTTATTTCACAGGGGCAGATTGTGTGTACCTGACGTTGCAGGGTTGCGGCGACAGGTTATGGGCGAGGCACATTATGCCCGTTATTCCGTTCACCCAGGGTCGACGAAGATGTATCATGATCTCAGATGCTTATATTGGTGGGATGGTATGAAAAGAGATATAGCAGAGTTCGTCGCTCAGTGCCCGAATTGTCGGCGGTTAAGATCGAGCACCGAAGCCCGGTGGGCTATTGCGGAGATGGAGATACCGACGTGGAAGTGGGAGATCATTAATATGGATTTTATTACGGGTTTACCTCGCACTCCACGGAGGTATGATTCCATTTGGGTTATTGTTGATCGGCGACAAAATCGCCCATTTTCTTCCGGTCCGGACTACCTACTCGGTGAGGATTATGCCGTTATATATTAAGGAGATTGTGCGACTTCACGGAGTTCCTATATCTATTATCTCCGACAGAGGTGCCCGGTTTACGCTAATTTCGGAGATCCTTTCAAGCGGATTGGGGACACGGTGAGTCTCGGTACAACATTCCATCCCCCGGTCCGACGGACGGGCCGAGCGCACTATCCGGACATTGGAAGATATGTTGCGGGCTCCGTGTTATTGATTTCAGAGGTAGCTGGGATGATCATTTGCCGCTTGTTGAATTTTCTTATAATAACAGCTACCACTCCAGCATTCAGATGGCACCGTACGAGGCGTTGTATGGCAGAAAGTGTAGGTCACCGATCGGTTGGTTTGATGTTGGGGAGACCGAGTTGATTGGCCCAGATGTGGTCCAGCAGGCAGTGGATAAGGTGAAACTCATTCGGGAGCGGTTGTTAGCGGCTCAGAGTCGACAGAAATCATATGCAGATAATCACCGTCGACATTTAGAGTTTCAGATTGGTGATTGGGTATTTCTTAAAGTGTCACCTATGAAAGGTGTTATGAGATTCGGTAAGAAAGGAAAGCTCAGTCCGAGATATATTGGGCCTTATCCGATTGTTCGTAAAATAGGCAAGGTTGCCTATGAATTAGATCTTCCAGCTGATTTGGGAGCGGTTCACCCGGTATTCCATGTTTCTATGCTTCGTAAATATATTGGTGACCCCTCCAGAGTATTTCCTGTAGATGATATTCGGGTCACAGAGGAGCTATCTTATGAGGAGCAGCCTATAGCCATATTGGATCGTCAGGTAAGAAAGTTGCGGAACAAAGATGTGGCTTCTGTTAAAGTGCTGTGGCGGAATAATAACCGAGAGGAAGTGACCTGGGAAGCTGAGGAGCAAATGAAGAAGAAGTATCCTCACCTATTTCCGGTGCCTACAGGTAATCCGAATTCTTTACTTGACTTTGTGGTTTGATAAATGAATTGTTGATCAATGAATAAATTGTTGTGATAGTTGAAAAAGAAACTCCCCCAAATTGTTTGTATGACCCGTAGGGTTAGTTTAACATTCGAGGACGAATGTTCTAAAGGGGGGGAGGATGTTATATCCCGTATTTTTGTACATTGGAACAATCCGGATTAATTATGATAAGTTAAGGACGAAACCATTCCGGGACACAAGTTGAGACTTCTGGACCTTCGATTTTATTTTGAGACATAAGTTGTGCATGAATTTATTGGTATGGAACAATTAGGAAAATTTGGGACCAAAATTGGAAATAATGGAACTTGAAAATCATGCATTTTCCATGGTCTTAGCCGTGTGGCTTGTAGAAGGCCCACACAATGTGTGTTCAATTTTTATTGCTCCAACACATGGTGTGGGCCAAGGTCACTTGAGTCATATTCTTATAATAGCAAAAGATGATCAACTAGTCTTCATTATTCATTTCAACACTTAGACAAAAAAAAAAGAGCAAGAAGTGAAGAGAAAGTGAGGCTCTCGGCCAAGCCTAGAGAAAAACCAACTTCCATTCAAGTCATTCCAAAAATATTTTGTTGATGCTAACCCACTATTTTGAGGTCCCTAAGTAGCGTGGAGGTGTCGTTGGAGCGATCAACCCGCTAGTTTTCATTATCGCAAACCCTAGCCTCTTGTGGAGTTGAAAGAAGAAAGGTAAGATTTGATCTTGTTTTATGTGTTATAAAGGTTGTATGCATGTTGTAGTATGTTAAAATGGATGAATATCATGAAAAATAGTATGAAGTGAGTTGTGTGCATGGTGTGCTAGCCGTGCAAGTGGGTGTGTGTTGTGTTGTGTTGAAGCTATGAATTAAAGCTTAGTTAGCATGTTATGATCATTGTAGGGTGAAGAATGAATGAGAATCATCAATATGTATATATGTTGTGTTGGCCGAAAATGGGTCATGGAATATGACAAAGAACGCATTAATGTCGCTTAGCGTTTTAGTGATTGTCGTAATGAATTCTATGTTGGAAATGAATGTTTAATGACTCAAATTGATGTTGTAATTGTTGCGGACTGATTTGGAGGTTATTGTACATTTAATGTAATTTGTATATTGATGAGAATAGCATTGTTAGAATGTGAATTGTGGATGCAAATCATGATTTGAAAATGAGGAATGTGTTAAAGTGAGGTTCTCGGGTTTGGGGACCGATTTCGGGTGAATTGGAGAAATTGTTGGATTGTTGGAAATGTTATATAAATTGCTTTGAATGTCTTTAAATATTGTTGGTATGGGTTCGGGTTAGTATTTGAATGTATAAGCATCGATGTTGGCTTGAAGGTAAGCCGTTGAATTGAATTTATGAATGTTGTTGAATGATGGAAAAGAGAGTTATTATTGTTGTATTGCCTTCCGGATTGGTTTTTGATGTTGCTAGGTTGGTTGTTGTTGTTGTTGTTGATTGATTTGGCCGAGTTAAATTCTCGGGGTGGCCTATTTACAGGGGAAATGGTGCCCAAATTTCTGTAGAATTAAGGGCTAAATTGGAATTAAATGCCCAAAATGTCTATAGCTAATGTTTGACATCTTATGGCTTATTTGTAGACTTTGGGCAGCCCAAGACGTAGGTTGGATTTATCTTGAGTTTGAGCTAACGTTGAGTGCGTACGAGGTATGTAAAGCTCCATTCTTTCTTCTTTGGCATGCCTTAGTTACAAATAGGCTATGACACGAGCCTCGAGGAAATTCTATTCTCGCTATCCGAGCATGTTTATGACTCCTATTCGTTTCTTGAAATTCGTATGTTAGTATGATGAAATATTAGCCTTTATGCCTTTGAAATATTTGACTTTCAACTTTTGTACAAAAAGTTTGGCTTTTAAAAGTGTATCCGTAACTACGAACGCTCGTATCTTTCGCGTAAAGGCTCGGATTGCCTCGATATGCTCGTAGGTGATTGTATGATGTATGATAAGTATGTTTTTCATAGGCGGGCCCGACTCGGGTCAACACCCGTCCGTGGCCCCGCGACTCTTCTTTTGTAATTCGACGACTTCGACAAAATATGATATGACTAATATCCCGATTTTAAGTATGATCATTTTACTTATCTATTGAGTCTATGATAATGATTTTATGCATATGGTTACTCACGACTCCGTTCGTGCATTCTGTTATATCCTTCGCCGAGTCCCGGGCCGGTTCTGTTGTCGTGCGCACTTTGTTATACTCCGGTGTTATGCTGTGATTATGGTTCACCGAGCCCTCGCTCGAGGCCCGGTTCCGCTTATATTTGGTGTTATGTTGTGTATGGCGTTATGCTGTGTATGATATGTGACGGGGATACGGAGATTTGAAACTTTCTGGTGTTATGCTGTGTTATGGCGCCATCGACAGGCGGGCGACCATATTTTCTGTGCCCTATGCATGATTCGTATTTTTTTTAAAGTAACATTGTGATATTTTGGAAATGCATTTATTTTCTGTACCTCTATTTCGATTATGACTCAGATTTGTATACCACATTTTCTGCTTTGCATACTCAGTACATATTTCAAATCGACCCCTTTCTTCGGGGTCGCGTTTCATGCCCGCGGTGCACGCACAGTTTGGTGATCCACCCGTTTAGGACACCCTCTTCTGCTGTTGGAGTGCTCCCCTTATTCCGGAGCCACATTTTGGTATATATTCGTTCGTTGCATTTGTATATATTTGTTCAGGGGTACGGCGGGGCCCTGTCCCGTCATATGATTATGTTTGTCTGTTTAGAGGTCTGTGGACATGTATGTGGGTTATGCCCATTACGTACGCTTGTGTTGGTATGATATATGTTCTGGGCGATCCCATTCGTCGTGGCAGCCTCGTCGGCTTGCATTTGTATATGTTTTGGGCCGATGCGCCATTTGATAGCCTTGTCGGCTTTTGATATATATTCGGTTGTGTTTGAGATTTGTTTGAGACAGTATGATATAATCTGAGACAGCGTTTGAGATTTGTGTACTCGGATTTAAGAATGTGTTTGGGTGCCCAATTCGGGCACTAGTCACGGCCTACGGGGTTGGGTCGTGACAGTTCTTAGGTACCGACACCGGCTATGTGTTCCAAATGTTGCCGAACTATGTCATCGAATTCTAGAAGAAGCTCATTATTCTTGGCATTCCATTCACCCAGGAGCGACAAAGATGTACCATGATCTCAAGCTAATGTATTGGTGGGATGGAATGAAGAAAGAATAGCAGAATTTGTAGCTCAATGTCCAAATTGTCAACAAGTGAAAATTGAGCATCAAAAGCCAGGAGGATTATTGCAAGCAATGGAAATTCCAACTTGGAAATGGCAAGTGATTAACATGGATTTCATTGTAGGGTTGCCTCGTTCCCGACACAAGTATGACTCCATATGGGTGATCATGGACAGACTCATGAAAGCAGCTCATTTTCTTCAAGTCAGAACCACATATTCGGCGGAAGATTATGCAAGATTGTATCTTAAAGAGATTGTCCGACTTCATGGTGTCCCGGCATCTATTATTACTGACAGAGGAGCACAATTTACAGCTAAATTCTGGAAGTCCTTCCAAGAAGGTTTGGGTACTCAGGTAAGGCTTAGTACAGCGTTTCATCCACAAACTAATGGGCAAGCCGAACGCACTATTCAGACCTTGGAAGATATTGTCACGACCCAACCTCGTAGGCCGTGACTAGTGCCCGATCTGGGCACCTAAACACACCTATCAAACGCTATCACAAGGTA
>NW_026717449.1:0-15353 GCF_029784015.1 Lycium ferocissimum | reverse complement strand
GAGGTTCGGCTTTCAGGTTTGGCAGAAATGTCCACCGTAGGCCTAACGTTTCACCATATTTAAGTGACTATATCACAACTCAAATAACTAAATTTGTGGACCTCATTTTGCCAATCCTACACTGCAATTAGTGGATGACTGACAAACCCGAAAGTTTTAAAAATAAGTGGCCATTATTCTAGTAAGCCCACTTACTTAATCCTTCTAGGCTAAGTGATATGCCTTATCCGTAGTGGTGTAGCAACAAGATTATAAATATATAGATAGAGACATTAGTTCTCCATTAGCGCCCACGGGGAAAGAAAAGAAAAACAATTAAACCACCCACACCAAGCTTACCGATACTACGAGAGGAGCACAATCTATTAGAAATTGTTTCCATCACTTGCACCCGACGCTTTATATATATATATATATATATATATATATATATATATATATATATATATATATATATATATTCTAGCAATTCATTTTTCAATAAAGAAAACTTTGATGCAAAAGTCCTCTTACCCTAGCTAATCAAGCAGCAAGTTGAAAAGCAAGATATTAACCATAGTACGTGAGATGAAACTTCTTCATCAAACACCTAAGTTTGGAATTAGAGATTAGCACTCCTGGTGTTGTGTGGAACCCGCATAACTACCATTAGCTAGGATGAATTCGAGGCTAGGTGTCCATCGGAAGGATTGAATCATTGTAGTCAATCAAATGATTAAATCAAGGTATGTAATGGCTATCCTCTTCTTTTCCTTGGCATGATCCATTGATAATAAGAGTTTGTTGAATCTTGAAGAAGAGAGAATTATTGTTTTAGAGCTTTTTTTCATAGAGGTGCAACGCTTCTAGATGTGGTATTGTATCTTCCAATGGATGTCTATCCGCTCCCTAGTCAGAAAGAGAGATGTTGACGTCTTCATATATTATAGTTTACACTTGATATACAGCACGCGCGCGCACACACACACACACACGTACACACACACACACACACATATATATATATATATATGTACACATTTATATAATTTCTTTAGCCTGGCCACTTGGTTAGTGAGACAATATTACCCGGCTGCGGGTGAGTGGTATTTTTTACCGGCCTACGGGTGGGTTAGACAACGGTTTGCCTTAGTCGGTGAAACAAATTTGCCTAGCCAACGAGTCGGTGAGATAGATTGCACGGCCTACGGGTCGGTAAGACAAATTGACAACCGTCGGCCGACGGGTCGGTGAGACAGTGCCGGCCTTATGGTCGGCGAGATTATACGATTGTATATAGCAGGCGGGCTTGCTTAGTGAGATATATGATACTATTATATTGCATTTCAAATGAGTTAGATCAGGTGAGATGTTCAGGGCATTCTTTGGCCTCCAGATTGTCATATTTTCTGTTCAGTTTCAGTTTTAGTTATCTGTTGCCTTACATACTGGGTACATTGTTTCGTACTGACGTCCTTTTTGCCGGAGGCGCTACATTCTTGCCTGCAGGTACAGATAGACAGGCTGACTGACCTCCCCAGTAGATAGTACGTAATATTAGCTGATTGGTGAGCTCTCTTTGTCCAGAGTTGACAAGTCTATTTGGAGTCTTCATTTTGTGTTTATCGACATGATGGATAGGCCGGGCCCTGTCCAGAACATGATACAGTTATGCTCTCACTAGAGGCTTATAGACGAGTCCTGTATATAGTGTACTAGTGTGATAGCCTTGTATATGTTTATTTTGGTGCCTGCTCGCTTTTTATTTTGGTGGCCTTGCCGGCTTGTTGGCTTGTCTGTGAGCAGTGAGTAGGCCACTATTGGCTTAACCCGAAGGTCGCCTCAGTAGCTTTTAGAATTAGAGTGGCTGTTTCGGGTAGGAGTGAGCATCGGGTGCCGGCCATGCCTCTCTTGATTTGGGGCGTGACGCATGCAATCGGATGATTTCCTGAATATATAACTTGGCATAATCTTCTACAGAATATGTAATCTTCACAGGAAAGAAGTTAGCTGAGTTGGTAAGTCGATCTTCATTCACCTAAATCTAATCATGATTTTAAACTGAACGAGGTAAACCTGTTATGAAATCTATGTTTATCGTCTCCCATATCTAGACGGGAATGTCTATGTTCTGAGCCAACCCACTAAGGCTCTGGTGTTCAGCTTTCACTTGCTGGCAATTTGGACACTTAGTCATAAAATTTGCTACGTTCTTTTTCATGTCATTCCACCAATAAATCTCCTTACGTTCATGATACATCTTTGTGGAACCTGGGTGAATTGAATACCTGGAATTGTGTTTGTGAATCCCCTCCTTCTGCTGATACAATCTATGAGCCCATCTATGTCTGGAACCCATAGTCTACTTTTGTACCTCAAAGTACCATCATCTCCCCCTTGTTCAAAGGTCATAGTCTTGTGTTTGTGAAACCCCTCCTTCAGCTGCAATAGGTAGCGATCGCTAAACTGCTTTTCCTTCACTTCGACTACTAAGGAGGATTCAGCCCTATTTTGAACAACAACGCCACCATCTTCGGAGTCCAAAAGTCGAACTTCTAGGCTTGTGTCACGACCTAACCCCGTAGGCCGCGACTAGTGCCCGAGCTGGACACTCGTATACACCTGATAACTATAATCGTCCATGACTAGCATAATAAAGAACTTATATGTCCCGATCCAATCCCGTAGCCATGACTAGTGCATAAAGCCGGACACTCGTATACACACTCGTTAACTATAATCGGCTCACAATTAGCATAATAAGGAACTTATATATAAAAAGGCAAGACGTCGTCTCAAAAATCGTCGCATATATAGACACGTCATAGCAACCCGTTCTCTTGTGAGTTACAACTTTCGACGTATGATATTACACACAGGCCGGCAGAAAGTTGTCATAATGTAGGGGAACGTCCCGGCCATATACGAGCCAACAAGGCTACCATAATACACGGCTTCCAAAATATATATATATATATCTACGCAAGCCGACAAGGCCGCCACTACACACACAACATCCCAAAACACATATATATCGCAAGCCGACAAGGGGTCACGAACTACGAATGGGAATGCCCCAAAACATAAGTCATACGAGTACGTAATCGACCAAGAACTATATACAACCCGGACATATGTCTACGGACCTCTAAGAGTGACAACGGTAACATATGACGGGGCAGAGGCCCCACTTGTCACGCCTCCGATTACGATGGGACGTGATGGGCACCCGACTCACATCCCGAGTAGAGGAACCACGGACTCTTATTACGCACATAAATTTTTGTTTCAAATAAAGATAAAATGCAAAATATAACTTTCGAAATAATTCTTTTCGTTGCTTTCAAATTACATAAATTACGTAGTCAAACAAAACCAATCACGTATTACGTATCGCTAATGGAGCCACTGACCGACAACCAACACCACGACGCTGCGACGGCCAAAGTCTCAACAAGGATCCGTAAATCATAACGGACAAACTTTGACTCGGCGGCCTCGGGAAAATGGAGCTTGCCATCTCCGCCGGAACATCTTCTATAATAACTTCGACTATGCAGGGTACCGCGCGGCATGAAACGCCCCGAAGAGGGGTCGATGCGGAATATGTACCGAGTATAAAGCATGCAATACGAGAGAAACGAACCATCGCCCGAAACGAGACGGAAATAACGAGGTAAATACACCACTCGGTGTACGTACGCTTACACCTTTCGACACAATCCATACATACATCGATATGCCGGAAGAGGTACGGAAGTAAGTGGGTCAACAGTACCAAAATACTTAGTTTGCAATCATCGTATCGCATGTCCGAAGAGGTGCGAAAAACACGAGAGGCACCGATATCGCACGTCGAACGGGTGCGAACGTACGGGAATGTTCGGACGAGGTCATATGTCGGACGAAATTCGGACGTACGTAGTACTCGTATGATATTATATATATCGAACAGATTACGAGCGTACGAATATTCGGATGCTTACTTTTCGGACACGAATTATACATATCGGAATCATATGATGTTCACACGGATACCGAGATCCGGCCCTTTGCGGGACGCGGTGAACAGTATCATACGTATGCAGTCATATATCGTGCATGTATGTGACGTGTCCGGCCCTCCCGCGAGGGACTCGGTGGATAGACTCATAAATAGCGAGAATCATATGTCATACATGCAAATAACGTGTCCCGCCATTTGTTAAGGGACTCGGTAGGTGAAATCATGCATGTCGAATCATGTACCATGTATATATATAACGTGTCTAGGCCCTCTCTTTGCGGGTCTCGGTGAATAATCATCAAGTGCCATCACGGCCGCCATCCCCGTATCATCATAAACATATACGGATAACGTGTCCCGCCCGCAAGTAAGAGGGACTCGGTGAACAATGCGGTGGAATGCGCACGAGAACATGTCCCGGCCCGGACTCGGTGAATCGAATCATACCGTAGAGTACGCACGAGAACATAACATGCCCGGCCGGGACTCGGTGAACGATACATTAAGCTATGCACGAGCAGTCGTGAGAAATCATATGCACATAAATCCGGACTCGATGAATACGGACACTTACCGACATTCGGAGGCTCACAAAATGAGTTTCGGGTTTTTCGAATTAGTATCGTAAAAGCTATGAGCGTTTGAAATACGAGAAACCTCTTGGTTGTTTAAGCGATCCGAGATCATACATGAAGGACATTAAGGCTTGTATAGCATACTCGTATTAGAATACTCGGATCGGACGACTCACATCCAAACACGGATAGCGGAATATTTATATCGGACGCTCATACCGAGATACTTATATCGGAATTATCATATCGAATCTTTATACCGAATACTTAGATCAGGATACTTATGTCAGAACATATATATATCAGAACATTTATTCTCAAATACTTATATCAGAACACTTGTATTAGAATATTTCCATCGGAATGTTTATATCAAATATTCAAGTCAGATCATTCGTACCAAGCGTTTATGTCGGAATAGCCAACAAGAATACTCATATCCGAGTTACCAAATACTTATAACAAACTCGGAACATTATCCAAAGTTTCCATTAATTATCGTACGAAATAAGGCTAATAGAACAATATACAAAAGGTCTCGGAGGTTGTGGGCCCACCTCGGGTCAAATGAGGTGGCGTACCCAATTTACGTATTTTACACTTCACAATATCATTCGTGATAGTTTTAAGATAGTCGGGTCTCATTTGTTCAAGTTCTAGGTGTTTAGACATCTTTTCCAACCATTAGCAACATAATTGATTCAATTCTACCGAAAGAAAGGGCAATTTCGGACGTGGATTCCGAAGAGTGAGAGTTGTCCCAGGTCCAAATTCAAGCCTAGTATATCTAGGACATGCCAAGAGAAAGAAAGGGTAAAGCCTTACATACTGTCTTGCTCTTTACGATCGCCAAAACTCAAATCCGTTTCGTCAAAAAACCTATAAAGGTCACGTTTACCGATTACTTATTCATGGGACTTAAAATTTCAACCTTGGTTTACTACTTGTCTCACGAAATTTCGGCAGCACCTCCCCTATAAATATGACACCCCGAGAATTTAACTCGGCTCAAATATCAACAACAACAACCACAACAACATCAACAATTGGCTAGAATCACATACTAACATGAATAGTCATCTTTATGCATAAGCGACGACTTACAACAAATTTCACATTTTCAATCCAACATGGATGTTTTCATACTTATTTACTCATCAAGATCACCCCAACATCATTTAGAGGCATTACATATGGTTTTCCATCTTATTCGCAAAATATACAAATTTTCCATCGAAACCATAATTCACCCAACACTTCTAATTTTTGGCATACTTACTCATAACACATTTCCATCTTCCAAATTCACCAACCATAATCCTAATTTGCACCTTAACATCTTCGTTATCACAATAACATAAAATCATTTCAAAATGGCATAACCTTCTACATTTCATTTCAACACCAACCTAAACCATTTTGCCTTCATTAACATTATAAGGATCTCAATAACACAACTAACTTATTAAACAAAACAACTCACCTTTTCCCTTACATATAGGCCACGCCAACATGCAATTCTTCAACTTCCTTCAATTCTCATTCGACTTCCATTTCCAATACGAATTCCACATTAACCACAACTATAATACAACTTAAAATTCAACATACCTACACTACATATAATCGGCCACTTGCACACATGCACTTCCGCCATGCAAACTTCCATTTTTCTATACATTCTATTCATTTACATATACTACAACACAAACAAACCTTCATAACATAAATAGAAGGAATGAATTCTTACCTTTTCCTTCCAACTCCTTCACTTAACCAAGTTGTCCAAACGACGAAACCAAGGCTCAATCTTCCAAACCAACTACGTCAAGTTGTAAAGGGACCTTGAATTAGTAGGGAAACCACAAGAGAATAATTTTTGGAACAAGTTTTCCCTTGGCCAAATTTCCATGGGGTTGGCCGAACCCCATGCTTCTTGCTCTCTTCTTCTTTTTTTTTTGTTCTCTTGAATAATGAATCTTTTTTTGTCTTACCACATAAGCTTATGTATATATATATATAGTCCCTTTCAATCATGTGAGGGGCACATGCCCCCTCTCTAGAAATTTCTTATTTTTCTCTAGAAAAGATGACTTATTTTGTCATCCATTTTCATTCTTTTTCTTTTTCCTTTCCTTTTTCTTTTTTTGTCACATGGCCAATATGGCCTCTTTGGAATTTTCATGAACCTTAGGTAAAATTTCCATTTTGCCCCTCGACTTTTCTCAATATTACCATCTTGCCCATAGCCTTCCGCATTATTTCCATTGACCACTTTGCGAATTTCCCTTTTTACCCTTAACCTTTCTCAATATTTCCCATGCAATAATAGTCATAAATTATATTTATAACAACTCGTACATCAAAATGATCTTTGAAAATGATCTCGTCCTTAACTTCCCACGACGACCTCGAAATATCCAAACGTACAAAGTACGGGCTATAACACCGCCGTACCCTTGGCTAAGCATATATATACAACAAAAGGATCTGTACCAAAAATATAGGCTCCGGAGCAAGGGAGCACTCCAAGATAAGGAGATAGATATCCAAAAGCCGGGATCACCAAAACGAGCGTATGTACTGCGTGGCATTTAAATGCAATTTCCCCAGAGAAAGGGGTCGTTTAAATATGTACCGAGTATATAAAGCATGAAAATAAAAGAAATGATTATAACCGAAATAAGAAGTACGTAAAACGAATACAATAACGAGAATACCAAAATGCTTGCTTTTGAAACACAAATCATGCATGTCAATTTCATATATCATATCCGGCCCATTATAGACTGGGCGGTGAACATGATCGCCACCCCATCTTTGGCGCTATAACACAAAGATACTCCGAACACATGCATAACTCCGTATCACAAAGATAACTCCGTATCACAAAGATAGCACCATAACACAAGATAACACCATAACACAAGATAACACCATAACAACATAACACCATAATATATATATACCGTACCCGGCCTCCAGCGGGGACTCGGTGAAAGATGTAATAACAGTATGCACGAGCAGAGTAGTGAATAACCATATGCATATAAATCATCTTTGATACTCAATAGATAAGTAGACAACCAACGCTCGAGTATCAGGACGATAGTCATACTCAAAACTTTTGAATATCATTATGAACTATATCAAAATAAAACTTCGGGGATCATAGATATGTATCAAATTAATATGAAAAATGGCTTATGAAAGTTATGGTCATTAGTCATTATGAAGTCTTTCAAGAATAGGAACTTTTACGCATCGTTTACTATCCAATCATATAGAAAGTCGAGGGCGTAGCTCGACTATATTAAGAATTCTAACATCGAAGTGAATAAGAATCATAAACATGCTCGGAACTTATGAATAGAGTTACCCCAAAGCTCATATCGTATCTTACTTACATATAGGACATGCCAAAAGAAAGAAAGGTTAGGCTTTACATACCATTAGCGTTTACTCGCAACACGACACGTATACGCTACCCAATAGTGTCTCAACCTATATTAAGACGTCAAGAACTACGATTAAACTACGGAGAGATTCAAAACGTATCCTAATGTTAATAACTCCTTTCTAGATAATTAGAGGACGTTTCGCTTCTACTCAAATCAACTACATACAACCAAGCCAACATCACTAATCATGCATTTAAGTATCAACCCGAGACTATTCAAACATGACTCGAGGACACTCCGAATAGCTCGTACAATCCTCCAAAACAGCCCAACCAACACACAACACAACATATAACTTTCCAAGTTCAACAAGAATAACAACCACACATTCTTTCTTCCAACTTCATGAACTATACCAACAACCGCACGTTAACAACATCATTTACATAAATGCAACAAACTATATTAACATCATATTAACTTCTACAACGTCTACGTACAATTACCACTCCAACTTGAACCATTAAACCCTTCATTATTCTCATCATAAAATCCATAACAACAACAACCAAAATACCAAGTAAAATTTAATCCATCATTTTCTCCTAAAACAGCCCACGGCTTGGACAGCTTTCCAACATCAACATACACATTTTTTTACACATCCAATTCACGTTTATATATGTTCACAACGCATCCAAACTCACCCTAAAAACACATATAGGAAGTGATCAATTCTTACCTTAACACTTGACCCTTCAACGGCTAGAATTGCAATTTGAAATAACACTTGTTCGTGTTGCTTTAATGAACACTTTCACCACAATTGTCCTTCCAATTCAGCTAGAACACCTTGAAAAAAATCAATTTGGATCAACGTTGGAAGCTTGCAAAATCAACCCATGGCCGAGAGCCTACAAAAGCTTTCATGGCATGTTTGTGGTTTCTCCTTCAATTGAAACTTGAAGATAATTATGTAGAACACTTTAGGACTTGATTTGCCATGGAAATCATCATTTTTTTTCTCAAGATCAGCCATGGCCGTGAGCTGCCATGGCTGAGTTCCTCTCCCTTAAGTTCCATTTTTGGATGAGAAATGAATAGGCTAGTCATCTTTTTGATATATATATGTCCTCCATAGTGGTGACACATGTCCAACCCTTGACATGTGTCCTATTATCCTTCATGGACCAATCATATTCATCCATGTGTTGTGGGGCCCACTTAATGGTCTAATTAGGCTAATTAATCATAATTAATCACTAATCCCCACTTAATAATTTAATCATGGTTAATTAATCCCTAATCTCCATTAATATTTCTACACTAATGGAAATTGCAAACAAGGTGTGCCATATTAATATCGGGGATTAAAAGTCCTTGTCTCATATCCAAAAATAATCTTGTCCTTGGATTTATGTCGTTTGGCTTACGAATAATCCATCGTATAAAAATACAGGGCATAACATCCTTCCCCCCTTTAGGACATTCGTCGTCGAATATTAAACTAGCCTCGTAAAGTCTTACAAAGGTTTCGAGGAAGTTTCTTTTATTGCGAGAACATATAGTCTCATCCACCAATCAATATAATCAAATGAGGGATTTAAATTACCTGTAGGCATAGGAACAAGTAAAGATACTCATTCTTTATCTCTCTTCAACCTTCCCAAGTCATTTCTTCCCGATTATTATTCCGCCACCATACCTTAATGAAAGCCACATCCTTAGTACGCAAATTCCTCACCGACGATCAAGTATAGCTATAGGGTTCTCCATAAGATAATTCCTCCGTTACCCGGACATTATCCACGAGGAATACTCTAGAAGGGTTACCAATTCATTTACGAAGCATCGATACGTGAAAGATTGATGTCGCTTCCAAATTAGGTGATAGGTCTAAATCATAGGCAACCTTGCCTATCTTACGAATAATCCGATAAGGCCCAATATACCTCGGGCTAAGCTTCCTGCTCTTACCGAATCCCATTACACCCTTCATGGGTGACACCTTCAAAATACCCAATCGCCAATCTGGAACTCTAAGTGTTGACGTCGATTATCTGCATATGACTTCTGTCGATTCTGAGCTGCTAATAACCTCTTCCGAATAAGTTTCATCTTATCAATAGCTTGCTGAATCATGTCTGGGCCGATTAACTTAGTCTCCCAACATCAAACCAAACAATAGGTGACTTGCACTTCCTCGCCATACGCAGCCTCATACGGTGCATTTGGATCTTCGGAATGGTAGCTATTATTATAGGCAAACTCAATAAGTGGCAGATGATCATCCCAGTGCCTCTCGAAGTCAATGACACATGCCCGCAACATATCTCCTAGCGTCAAATAGTACGCCGGCCCGTCCGTCGTCTCCGAGGGTGAAATCTTTGTACTAAGACTCACCGTGTCCCCAATCCCTTCCGGAATGATCTCCGTGGTTAGTTGTAAACTGGGCTCCTTTGTCCGATATAATAGATGTAGGAACCCCATGAAGACTCACTATCTCCTTGATATATAATCTCGCATAGCCCTTAAGTGGAAGAAAGTGGGCTGATGTTGTCAGCCTATCAACAATAACCCATATAGAGTCATACTTCCGTGGAGTGCGAGGTAAACTTGTAATGAAGTCCATATTTTGAAATCTTCATCCTCATGTATTACTTCTCAACTTCTTTAAGAGGCTTTAACTGGTACTCTATCTTTTGGCTTTTAATCTCAATCCTTAGGGTTACCCGAGTAGCGCTGGACTTCCCTCGGTAATAACTTACATAGTCGCTCGTGCTCGTCTATCATTAACTGGTATAATTCTAAAATAATTTGACATGTAAGTCCACCATCTTTTAGTAACCAGCTAGTTCTGATCGTCTTGCTTAAACCATTTTATAATTCCCTTAACCCAACTTGTAACACTATAGGCATATTATCTCGTGTCGTTTTTTTATTTTTAATTCAAACTCTTCTATTGCCCCTTTACTCAGATTTTGCTCTTAACTTTCCTGTCATACATTATGTTGCAACCTTTACAAGAATATGCGAAGATGCTCAAATTAGCCCAAGAAATACCCTGGCGTCGTCTCACTAGTCTTCATACTTTACCTTGGATTCTCCTCTCGTATCTTACAATCGGTATTGGGATAAATCTTCGACTCAACCATGGCCATGTCCTATTCTCCTCGCACTAATTCTATCTCGGTAATTTAGCTTAAACCATCTTTACATTTTTCCTTAATGTACCCAAAATATCGTAACCGAATTATTATTACTGAATCATTACTCTTCTTATCAAGTACTCATTTGGTCTCATTCTTAGCATACATTTATTCGTAAGTTGCATAACTATTCTTGTACCACTTGTATAAAGTATATTCAATCTTAGTCATCGTTTTTCCTTCTCCTGGTTCATTCTGCTTTATATATCTCATTTGTACTAAAACTCACTTGTAGCCTATCTTGTCATACTCCTTTCCCTTTCTTTATTCACCCTTTGGTTTTCTCACTCCCTACTATAGGAGGTTTTCTATTCCTTTTTCCTTTGCTACTTATAAGTCGCAATATCATTAGCGAACAACTCTATTGCCAACATCTTAGCCTCTAATCTAGCATAGCATTGCTATCCTTCACAATATCTCTTAAGTTACTCGTTATCATTCTCTTGTCGTATTCTTTCTTCTTTTACAAGCACCCACTTTCTAGTGTCATATCATTCAAGATCTTTACAAAAAATTCTCAGCACTGTCTCAAATACCCTCCTGACTTCTATCCATTTATTGCTGGCTTTCAGATCATACTAACCTATTTCAGCAAGGGATCTCACTTGAAGCTCAAGCATCTATATCAAATATATTGCAGTGTCAATTGTCTCTATCTTACACTTGCATTTCTTGCACCCGCTTCCCCCCTTAAGGGTGTACTTATACCATTATCCGTTTATACTCTGCTCTATGTCCCTATTTCCAATCTCAAATTCATCTGATTCTTTTTCCAATTCGCTTAGTATATTGTACCATATCCATGTCTTTTCCCCTATGATGTATAACTTGGTTATCCACGTACGAAACCTTAACAAAATCACAAAGCGACGAGAACCTTTCTATATATAGTACAAAATCTCATCTGATAATCTGTACTCGAGTAATGCAACCAATGTAGCAACTCATTCAGGCCACATTCCACTTACTCCAATCAATAATTAATTAGTACTTGTAGTCGTTCCAATCTCAATTAGGTGGCACTTATATTCCGACGATAAGTGTCCAAAGTCCTCTTGTAACATTATCTTTATCCCAACCTATATCATCTGTTTCCTTTAATAGATTTACAATACACCATTTGCTCCTCAAGCTTACTGTCTTTGTCCTTTAAGGATTCCACTATTCCCGAGGTGAAGTCGTATACACGCAGTACTCCTTCATGCCTTATGACCTTTTCCCTTGTTGTGTGCTCAGTACCGACTTCTAACTTACTCAAAATCATATCAAGTTCATCTTAATGATAGTCTTATCTTATCACCTTATCGTCGCACCACACCTTTAGGTCCGTAGCTATATATTTCCCTTTCGTTCTATACTCTTACTCAATTAATTACATCTATCTTGGACGCTTCCTTTAGAATTCCCTTATCATTTCTCCCGTCTATGTCTATCTTTTATTCTGTGCACAAGGAATCTTATGCTACCTTTGTATCCTTCGGAAAACATCACTTCTGCATAACCCCTTTCTCATTTTCAAAATGTATTTTGTTTATCCCTATTTGTTCTTATCATACCAATCATTTTCTAGCACTCATTCTACCTCGTTTCATCTTTCTATAACCGGATCTTTCACGATTCCATTACTTATAGTATTCGTGTCCTTGGCTACACATGTTATGATTTATTACTACACGGTTATCTCGCTTTCTTCTTATTTCCTTCTTTCAATTAATTTTTTTTCTTGTGCTCGCTATCATTTCCATCATCATATAACCTTTATTCTAAACTTTCCCTACAGAGCTTGATAAGTCTTTTTTTATTCGTTCTATAGCTCGCTTTTCCGTTTCACACTTGCCTTATACTCTGGTCACATAGATCACGTCATATCTTTTGGTCACTTCTCACTAGGGTTAACTTATTTTAATAACAATCCTCATTATATTCACATTATATCCTGTTCGTAATCAATCCTATAATGTAACACTTCTTAACCTTGTGCCCTTTCCAGTCCGTCTTATTCTTAATATCTCATAAGTCGCCTTATCAACACTCTCGTCTCAATCATACCATTACTCCGTTTAACTACAAACTCGTCAAAATTTATCCTACTTATTAATTCAGTCGGTACCTCAATACAACACTCTATCAAGGTTTGCTAGCCTTTTCTAAATCATCTCTCCATATCGATATCGACCTCCTAATTACTATTTCCCTCAATTCAGCAATTAACTTATTTCTCGAGGTCAGCCGTACTCGCAACTTAGTCAAATCCTATCATTACTATTAGTACAACCTTTCAAGTCATATCACAAACCTATGTCTCATTCTCTTTTTATTTTTAGGAAAATTTTGGCAGAGTTTCTCTGTATTTCTTACCATCTCGAAACCCGCACGCGAAATACCAACAATACCTCGCAGAGGCCAACATATATATATATATATATATATATATATATATATATATATATATATATATATATATATATATATATATATATATATCATATCATATCACAGCCACACAGGGCTCCCAATAAAAACAACAGTACGAAAATGATGAACTTACCTCGTGTGTTCTTGTTCAATTCAAACTGCACTTGTTACACTTTCCTGTTTACTTTCCCTTTCAATCTTCAACTTTACATTTCGATCGCACCTCAATACCTTACCTGACGTATACCTTTCGTACCTTTATTTACCGGCGTGCTTTGTAACTTCCAATATCGTCAGTCGCCTTCTTCTATCGATGTCGTTCTTCTGCTGAAATTAAAGGTTAGTATAAGAAATCTCATTTCCTATGGCTTGACTCTATCGCACGATCTTAGATATGAAAGAAAGGTAACATCCTAAATGTCCTGTAGCTTCCTGTTTATAGATGTGGTGCACAACACACCGATGAACAAGACCCTTACTAGACACGGTCCGTAGACATTTCGAGGATGAATCGGCTTCTCGATACCACTTTTGTCACGACCCAACCCCGTAGGCCGCGACTGTGCCCGGAAATTTGGACACTCGTATACACCGATAACTATAATCATCCACGACTAGCATAATAAAGAACTTATATGTCACGACCCAACCCCGTAGGCCGTGACTAGTGCCCGAGCCGGACACTCGTATACACTCGTTAACTATAATCGCCCACACAATTAGCATAATAAGGAACTTATATATAAAAAGGCAAGACGTCATTTCAAAACTGTCGCATATATAGACACATCATAGCAACACCGTCTCCGAGGAGTTATAACTTTTAACTGTATTTATATTACACATAGGCCGACAAGGCTCGTCATAATGTGGGAACGTCCCACCATATACGAGCCAACAAGGCTACCATAACACGCGCTTCCAAAATATATATATATATATATATATATATATATATATATATATATATATATATATATATATATATATCTACGCAAACGAGGCTACACATTACACACAACATCCCAAAACACATATATATATATACGCAAGCCGACAAGGCCGCCACTACGAACGGGAACGCCCAAAAACATAAGTCATACGTATTAACCGAAGTAAGAATTCATATACAACCCACACATATGTCTAGACCTCTAAGAGTGACAACGGTAACACGTGACGGGACGCCGTACCCCCTGAGTTAAGCATATATATATACAACAAAAGGATCATACTTCAAAAATATAGGCTCGGGAACAAGCGGAGCACTCCAAGATAGCGAGCACAGATATCCTAAGTGGCGGATCACCAAAACGAGCGTTTGTACCGTGTAGCATGAAACGCAGCCCCCCGAAGAAAGGGGGTCGCACGAAATATATCTTGAGTATAAAGCATGAAATACGGTAAACGTGATTATAACCGAAATAAAAGTACAAAACAGTACAATAACTAAAATAATAAAAATGCTTGCTTTTGAAATACAAATCATGCATGTCAAAATCATATATCATATCCGGCCCATTATAGGACTCGGTGAATGTCACACCCCGACTTTACTAGGGTGTGATGGGCACCCGACCCCGTGTTCGGAGCCGAGCGAACCCTCGGACTCTTAGTACACACATGTTCTCTTGGAATCATAAGACAAAGTAAAGTAAAATACATAGTAAAAATTTTTTCAAAATCTTTTCGTCGTTTCTAGGGAAAGGGGTTTTAAAAAGAGGTCCCTAAAAAAAAAACACTCAAAAAAAGGAACCGTTTTTTGGCG
>NW_026717448.1:0-15157 GCF_029784015.1 Lycium ferocissimum | reverse complement strand
AGGTATCAATTTGAAGTAACTAAAATTTAAAAATTTCTATACTCTTTTTTTTTTGTTCCTTACCTAAGAAATGAGGAGACAAACAACCAACCAAGGATCAAGGGAAATTTTTGGAAAAGAAGTGAAGGAATTGAATCAAATGTAACTTTTGGTTGTTGGAATTTACGGTCTGAACTGGGGTAGTTATACGGTCCGTATGTTTTTGATGGACCGTAGATGTAGTCCGTATATGGTCACCGTAAATCAGCAACAGTAGCGTAGCAAATTTCACTCCAATCTAGGGTTGGGAACTGCTCTCAAATCTATGGACCGTATCTTATTTACGGTCCATATATAGCAACCGTAGATCTCCAATAGTGTTCAACATTTCCAACCTTCAATTTGACGGACTGGATTGACGGTCCGTACTTATTTTACGGTCCGTGAATTTGGACCGTATCTTTTCTAAAGCTTCAACCCAACAATGGTAGATTCTTCAATATTGACCTGAATGACATGAACTTTGAAGATCTGAAACCCTAACGTACTAAGAAACAAGAATCTAATAACAAAACAAAAAAACAAACACAAAATTTTTGGGGTTTTTGGTGGAAAATTTCCAGATTTTTTTTATATTAGCAACAAATCCTAGGCTAGATTTGATAGAACAAATCTAATCCAAGCTCTGATACCAATTGATGCAAGATTAAGAACCAAAATAGAAATAAAAGGCAAGAAACATAAGGGATAGATAATTTGACACAACTTAAGACCTAATTTAGCAACCAAAGTTATAGAAAAACTAAGACCTCTGAATTAAGAATAAAAGAAATACCAAATTCCTAGGAAGACCTCAAGGGATTTGAATCCCAAGCAACCTTTCCTCTCAACAATTACATAATCCAAGGCTTCACAAGCTCTCAACTCTCAAGAGCTTTACAATACCAAATATCAATATTCAAAATAGTCTAAGTCTTCCAAATGAAAGAAACTACTATTTATACTAAAGCTCAAAAGAAGATAACTACATTATTACACTTTTACCCTTAATGAAGTAGGTCTTGTTTGGTGTCTTCTTTTGGGAACAAAGCTTGAATTTGCAAATCTTCAAGTAATAGTCACATTGCAAGCATGACCATCTTCAACCCTCTTCTCCAAACCATCTCCCATGCTATCATGAACACTTGAAATCCCCGGGAAGGTGCTAGAGTGTATTCAAGTATGTCCCTCCTCATGAACAATGCTTGCATAGCTTGAAGTTCCCTCGCTTGGCTCCATGTAAAAGGTTTTGATGCCACTCGAATTGTATCAACTACCCAAAGTGGCTAGATGCGCAATGCGGCTAAAAGTGCAATCATGGGGCTAAGATTGCAATTGGAGGTCATATTCGCAATTTGGAGGCTAAGATTGCAATTGGAGGTCTTGATTGCAAGATAGGTGGTTAAGATTTGCAGTTGGAGGTCTTATTTGCAAAATATGGGTCTTTGGGTGCAATTGAAGATCCATGTGGATGTTTTTGCAAAAGAACCACTTTAGGGCCTTCTAGTGCAATAGGCATTAGTATAAATAGTTATTTTCATCCATTTGGAAGACTTAACTTGAATATTGTGTGAACTCATATTCGGAGATTTTAGTCATAATATAGTTTGTTTGGTTATTATTCAAGTGTGATTTCCAAGTTGTGAAGTGAATTGCTTATCCATTGAATTCATCTAGATTGCTCATTTGTGGATTCAAATTGAGTCTTCTAATTTAATTCAAATTGCTTTGGTTCTTTGGTTGAATTCAAAATAGGAGGGTCTAGGTTTAATAGACTTAGATTTGCCTATAGGGTTCATTACCAATTGGGTCAAGTATCTATCCTTCTATCTTCTCATCCCCAATTTCCCATATCCTTTTATTTTCCCCTTTTTTGTTAATTTTGATTTCTAGAGTTTCCCTAGTGATGCAGTCCAAACTGATCAAGAGATGTTCCAGCCATCCCGGCCATTCACTAGGAGTCAGGCTATGGTCCTTCATGATGTTCACCTGGCTTTGGAGAAGGAGTTTTCATTTCAGGAGCCGTGGACACGCCGTGAAGCAGAAAGACCTATGGACTTATTTGTGCTAGCCCATGGACCCACTTTAGAGTCCACGCGTGGCTAATGATTTGGAGCCCCGTGAGGCCATATTTTAAAAAGCCAACTTGTGGTTATTATTTTAAAGACCATGTGTTGTAGACTTTACCTATATAAGCTACACTTAGAACTATTTCTCATTTTCAACCTATCTTTGAATATTGAATATTATTGAAACCCTTTAGTCTTGAATGGCTAGTGTTAATTTGGTGGAGTCCAAATTGAACAACCCTCGTTTGATCTAACGGTTTGCAAGAGATGGCTATTCTGCGAGGATTGTTCGAATAGGATAGGTGCCTTTTAATCCTTTCGGGAGGCGACTAAGGTAAGTTTCCCTTAGTTGTTGCCCAATTGTTATTCATATTGTGTCTTCTTTCTATCTTTGTTATTTTTTCTTGCATCATTTAGTGTACTAGGAGTGGTCTTTGGTCATCTGTTGTTTGACCCGGGCGTTGAAAGTGTGAATTCATCTTTGCGTTTTCCTAATGTTGAGTCCGAGCATGATAATAAAATTGACTGTCGTGATGAACTTGATCATGTGAAACTCATGGATGATGTCAACTTGAGTTAGACCTTTCTTGTGAATTTGTTCTAACTTAGAGAGATGCTTGTTTGTTTAGAGATGAGTTTGATAATCTTAAAGCTCTTCCTTGTGATGAAGCTAACTCCTTGTTGGAAAATAGTTCACTTGATAGAGAGCCTTGTCTTGAAAAGAAAGGTGTAGGATGTTGCTTGAGTGTTATTTCTTCTTTGTGTTGTCTAAATCCTGAAATTGTGCTTGATTGTATTCATGATTCTGAACGTGAGCTTGTTTTTGAGGACCCTGTTGATGGAGTGAACTTAAGTAGCACTTTTATCTACTACTTGTAGAGTTGAGACCCTATGTAGAGTTGAGGACATAATTTGTGATCTTGAGTGTGCTAGAGATCTACATCATGTTCTTGGTGGGGATTTAGGAGCTAGTGAGATGCTCTTTGATAGTAAAGCAGAATTTGGGGATGATTTCTCACTAGGGGCAGAAGTTGAGTGGGAATCTCTAGGTGTGAGTAGGCTTGAAGTGGAAAAGGAAGGTAGAATGGTGGATACTAGTCCTAGTGTCTATTACTTCACTTACTTTGACCCTTACATGGAGCACGCTCACGAGATAGATTATACATTTGAGTTAGGCTATAATACCCTATTCCTTAGCTTAAAAGTGGAAAAGATGAATTTGAAATTTGGGGTAGTAGTCCTGTTACATCCCGTAATTTCGTACGTCGAGTAACATCGGAAGATCGTCGTCATAGAATCGAAGAATGACATTTTTTTTTTCTCATAAGAAAAGAAGTTATCTTTTTACCATTTTGAAAATTTATAGCACAAAAATTTGTCTTCGTTGAGTAAGATTGAAAAAATGGTAATTTTGGTAAAAATATATTTTCTGGATGTTTTAATCATTATGCAATATTAGTATAAGTTTTAATTTTATAAATTTCTTTTTAGGATTTGGGTATTTCATGTAATAATAGCATATGATAAACCTTATCTACGGTCAAAATAAGTTCCCAATTATGGTAGAGAACAAAAAAAAATTGTTGCCTAAATTTTACTATTAAAGTAATATAAATATGACTATAGTCTAACATATGTTTGTGTGCTAGATAACATTTATTCTGAATAAAAGTTGTCCACCGCCATTAGACTTTATCCTTAATGTTATCAGCAATCAACAAGTGTCTTTCTGGAATAATACCACCGCCTATTTTTTATGTTACAATAGATAGTTGTCTTTTTATTTATCATCAAATATCTTTTACGTAGGCAAGCAAACAGAATTGTTGGTCTCTTTCTTTTTCGTTTTAAGAATACAAATGCAGCAACACTAGTTCATGTTCTCGTCTTCTCCAAGAAATTCTTTCAAGTCCCTCAAAGTAAATTTTAATTCCGAGTTTAAACATGGCTATTCCTCCATCAATTTCATAATTATAACATCGATTTCTTCTGGACCCTAGCAAGTCAGAGAGTTACTTCATAGTGAACTAAGGTGGAAGAACAGTAGTTTTTGGTATACAAGGTAATAAATCCTCTCTCCTAGATGTATTTGAGTTATCCAAGTTGTATCTATGTTCTTTGGATAAAAGAAATACGAAAGTTATATCGGATATCGGATAAATTGTTGTTGTTATCGTGCGGGCTATTTGGTGATTGGTATGAATTGTTTTGTGGGATGGAATATCGTAGGGATTGGCTGTAATTGTTCTTATTGTGGTTGTTGTTATACTATGTATATACGAAAATAAAGAAGTGTATACAAGCGTTGGTACACGAATGGATAATGGGCTATTTTCAGGTTCTTGGTATGGATAATTACTACTGATTGTCGTTGTTAAGAGTTGTATAGAGTTGTTAGAAGTGTTTTGATGATTCAAATAAAGGAAAGGAGTGAAGAACTATTCGTTGAAAGAACCTAAATGAAGCTTGTTGCACATTCGGTTGTTGTGGGATTGTTGTTGATGTTGTTTGCGTATTGTTTCACTTCTTGGAGGTCTGAGGGAGTAAAAAGAACGGGGGGAGATCTTTGTCTATTTCATTTTTGGATAGGTTAACTTCCATTTACGTATAAGAAGTCATTCGTATAGTAACGATAATGTTATTCTTATTATCGTATAGGTTAAAGGGAAACCAAAGCAAGTTCGTATAGAGTTGGATGACGATCAGGTATGTTAAGGCTATCCCTTTTTTCTTTTTGGCATGAATTACATAAACGAGCGAACGATGAACATACATGACTCCAATGAATTCTAGTTCTCAGCGGTACTTGACATGACAGTTGTCTTTGATTCTCAAGTGTTGGTTCATTTCTAATTATTTTATTGAGTCTCAGATGATGATTTAGTTTGTATATGGTTGCTCCTGATATGCTAATCGTGCATAACGTTATTACATCATTTCACCGAGTCCCGGGCCGGTACGTATTTGTGCACAGTTTCATTGCATTGTTCGCCGAGACCTTCACTAGAAGGCCGGGTACGGTATATATATAATTATTTCACCGAGTCCCTCACTAGAGGGCCAGGTACGGTATCTATATAATTATTTCACCGAGTCCCTCACTAGAGGGCCTGGTACGGTATATATATGATTATTTTGCCGAGTCCCTCACTAGAGGGCCTAGTACGGTATATATTTACATTTCACCAAGTCCCTTACTAAAGGGCCGGGTATGGTATATAATTACATTTCTAGTCATTGCCTTTGGGGCTATTTACATGGTTATCCTATGCCTTCGGGGCTATTCATATTATAGGTGGTTTCTCATACTTTCATTATGACTTATATCTCATTCTTTATGATTACTGCTGCCTTACATACTTGGTACATTGTTCGTGCGCGTCCCTTTGCTTGGGGGTATTTGTGTTCATGCCACACGGTCCAGTTATTTTGCGGTAAAAGTATTCGGCTAGGATGGTTGGCTATCAGTTGGGATTGGCAAACTCCATTTTCCCTCACGGGAGCGATCGAGTCATTATGGTTATCATATGTGTGTATGGGTACGTCGGGGCTGTCCGAGCTCATATGATTCGGTGTTTACTCTTAGAGACTTTGCGAGACAGGTGTCCTATGGTTAGTATGTTGAGTTGTCATGTGTTGAGTAAAGCGACCATATAGGCCGATATGTCAGTTTGACTTACTCGATTTTTGATTAATTGAGTATCGTTCGCAAATTTCTGTGGTTTGACGTAAAGTACTTTATTATATTTTCAAATTTTGTTTTTATGTCCAATTTAATTATGTGAATGCCAGAGGGTTCGCTCAGCTCTAAGTAAGAGTCGGGGGCCCATCATGCCCTATCGAAATGTTATATCCGGCATTTTAGCATATTTGGAAAGTTCGGAATAATCTTTGCTTGTAAGAAATAAGGCCACATTTGGATCTTACTAGTATGAATATGTCGGCTATGGAAACATTGGTGCGGAATTATCGAGGAAGGTTAAGGATAAAATCGGAATTTTGGAAGTTGGTTTCATGAATTACAAAAAAATTTTGGCCAACAATTGGGCTCAAAAAAAAAAAAAAAAGAAAAGAGGCCCAAAATGGTGGAAGTGGCCGGCCAACATAAGGCCCAAGTCCATGGAAATTTAATCCATGTGATTAATATGTATAAAAGGGACTAGTCTTCAAGAAATTTCAAGAAACACCAAGCAAAAATAAGAACAAAAAAGAAAAGAAGCAATCGGCCAAGAAAAAAAAAAAGAAGAAGAGAAAAAAAAATTCTTGGAGCCTCAGTCTTTGATGCAAAAATCTTGTTCCTCTTGAATTAGTAACAAGCTCAAGACGCTCTTCGACGTGATATAACTAGTTAAGCAAAAGAACGACGTTTGCGGCGAGTTGAAATTTGAAGAATAAGGTAAGAATTCTATTCTTTTGTGCTATGAAATAAGTATGCATGTTAGAATGACTAGAATTGGATGAGAATTAAGGGAGTGTGGTGTGTGTGCATGGCCGTGTGTATGTGTGAGGTAGTGCATGGCCGTGAGCCATGGTGTTGAGAAAAGGCAAGGATGTCATGTTTTCTTTTCATGTTATAGAAGATTTATAGGTGTTGTGATGAGTATAATTGAATGAAAGTTATAGAAATGTGGTGTGTTGAAGTGTGTGGCCGTGTGTGTGTGAAGAGTGTGTTTGGCCGTGTGCCATGTAGTATGGAGGAGAGGTGAATTCAAGTTCATTTAGTTTGTTAGTTGTATCGTTGTGACCTTTGTGACGCAAATGAAGGTTTAATGACTTGAATATTGGCATTGAAATTGCTTGTATGTAATTATGAGAAATTATGTGGATTTTATATGATTTTTATATAAGTGTGGAAGTAAGATCTTAGATGTGAATTATGATTATGATTTATGAAATTGGAAGATGGAAAAATGTTATGAATATGCATGTTGAAGATTAGAGGTTTTGGATGAATTATGGGTTTGATGGAAAACTTGTGTATTGTGAGGAATAATAAGAGAAGTGCCCAAAATGTATTTAAATGGCCTTGAATTAGTAGATAAGTGTGAAAACGTTGATATTGGATGAAAAGTGTGAAGTTAGAACGGAGGTTAATACATTATATAGAAAGAAAGACTATTGTGTTAATATGTGTTTTGTAGCGATTACTGGTGTTGTTGATATTGTTGATGTTGTTGTTGGGTTGGTTGTTGTCATTTAAGCTGAGTTTAATTCTCGGGGATGTTGGATTTATAGGGGAGATGCAAATTCTTGTAGACAAGTAAGGGCTAAGAATAAGCTCCCTAAAGGCATATGATTTACATTTGGTAACTTTGACCATTTGCAGATTCTAGACGAAACGGGATTTGAGTTTAAGCGAGCATAAGGTGTGTGCAAGGTATGTAAAGCCTATCTTTTCTTCTTTTGGCATGTCCTAGCCCTACTAGGTTAAGATCGGAACCTCGGGGATAATTCTGCTCTTAGAAATCCGAGTTTGATTTGGTATACTATTCATTCGAAAGACAATTGAACTATAATCTTATATTTGGTTAAAGAATGCTAACCTCCATAACTTCCGCAAATGAATCCGAATCGCTCCGAAACTTCCTCGAGATAACTTTATGGATCCTAATGTTTGTAATTTATGTCCGTCGCCTCGACTTGACCGAGGTGGGCCCGCAAATCCCGAGACTTCCCTTAATTGATTCGTTTGACTCATTTCGTATGATATGAAAAGGAAAATGTTTGCCTATGACTCTAAAGTCGTTTGAAATGCCCGTAACGATATTTGAACGTCCTTCACTACGAATGATACTAAATTTTTCGAGAATGACCTACGATGTAATTTTTTTTGAAAAATTGATAACTTAAAAGTTCGCGACTTTTGTATTAATTCCGATTGGCTAGATACCCATTTTTGAGCTTCTGACGCTAATGTATATGTATATGAAATTATGTGTCGAGTTCTGGAATTTACTTTTAATATGCATACGGTTTCTGCACTACTCTGTTCGTGCCTATGGTTATGATTTCGTTCGCGGTACCGGGCCGGTTTGTGATCGTGCGCTTTATGACACATTCGGCAAGATGATGTGTTACGGTTTCGAGACCTCGCCATAGGGCCGGTTACCGTTTATGGTGTTATGATTTGATATGGCATCTGATATATTCTGATGATTTGATGTGTGTGATGTTATGATGTGTTCGGAGTTTGTACGGAGATTTGAAATCTTCTGGAGTATGATGTTTTGTGGCACCGGCGTCGTGGGGTGACCACGTTCCGAGCCTTATGCATGACTTTTATTTGCATTCGTACATTTGTATTACACGCAGTTTGATCTGTTACTTTTGTATTTGTTCCGTATCTTCGACTCCGACCATGATTTGGATTCTTGTACCTCCTCTTTACATACTCGGTACGCACCTTTTTCGTATCGGCCCCGCTTTTTTTCGAGGGTCGCGTTTCATGCCGCAGTACGGACGCTCGGTTGGGCGATCCTCCGGTTTAGGCTACCCATTCGCTACTTTGGAGTGCTCCCCTCGATCGGAGCTCACATTTTGGTATATATGTCTTTTGCTATGTATTCTCGTACATTTGTATTTGTTCGGGTATGGCGGGGCCACTGTCCCATCATATGTTCGTATGTTGTTTTGTTTGTAGAGGCCTCGTAGTCATATTTGTGGGTCATGGGTCCGGTTTGTTTGTATATGATTCGATTTGCGTCCTTAGCGCCCCGTATGCTACGATGGGCCGGTATGGCCCACGTGTTTGTATGTATGTGTATGTACGGGCGATGTGCGTTCCGCCGCTTTCTTTGGTTTTGATATGATGATTACGCGGGCGACCGCTTAGGATAGCATTCGCTTCAGTGTTTGTGTGATGTCCGCTATCAGTTACCGGTATGAGTAATTTCTGTTAAATCTGGATATGCCCTAATACGATGATTTGATTCGTAAGTCTGTTTGGGTGCCTAAGTAGGGCACCAGTCACGGGCGCGGAGGCCGGGTCGTGACAAAAGTGGTATCGAAGCGGTTTGTCCTCGGAATGTCTACGAGCCGTGTCTCGTAGAGTCTTGTTTATCGGTGTGTTGTGCACCGCATCTATAAACGGAGGCTGAGACATCTAGGATGTTTCCCTTTTTTGGATCTTAGATCGTGCGATAATTTGTGCTATTAGGATGACTCTTTTCGACCGATTGTTATATTTTCGGTGATGCCTCCGAAGAAGGCAACGGCCGCCCGAGAAGGGCAAGGCGGTGGCGAGGCTAGTCGGGCGCATTTTGGAAAATTATTTCTGGGATCGTGCTCCTACGCCGGTGTACTTTGTAGAGGGTTGACAAAGAATGAAGAGGACGGGTCCCTCGACGATGGCTCCCCGGGGGCGGAGGATAGGCGTTGAGGGAGGCGGTACGATTCCGACGACCTTGGTATCGGGACGAGCTCGTGACGCGGGCCAAGAGGTGATGATGATGATAGACGTGATCCGATCGAGGGTCCCGCGTATTTCCGACGTGCTTAGCCCCGAGAGTTTTTCGACCCCTAGCCCGACGGGTTCCCGGAGGGTTTATTACGGCATGCCGCTCGTTGAGGGGCGATCGGGCCTCCGAAGGCTCTTTCGTCGAGGAGGATAGCTTCACACGGATCCGGGATATTGCCATGGTTGGGTCAACGGAGGAAGAGACTTCGGGGATATGCTCCCCCGGCCTACGTGGGACGAGTTCACGAGTGCTTTCTCCACTTGCCCGGATGGAGTTGATCGATTTTTGCGAGATAAAGCGAGAGGGTCGGAGTGTTCGTGAATATAATTTGGAATTTGATTCCTGGACCGATATCACTTTGTCCCGGTCGTGATAGGATTGGATCGCCAACGGATGGTTGATAGTTGCAAGGCAATGGCGTCGCGATGATGGACATCGCCCGGTTACAAGCCTATGCACCTGGGGTATGGAAGAAGACCGCGGGAAAAGGACCCGGTAGGGATTATGACGGGCGGCCCGAGGGCCGGACGGACATATTTTGGAGACTCGGGCGGGACCTCGAGAGTCGATCATCTATAAGTATATGAGTTTACAGAATTTCCTATGTGTGTGATTTGATCGTAGAATATTATTCAATGACGACGAAAGTTTAAGAGATTAAAGACCTCGGGCGGTTAAAGGTCCCCGGTCGGACTGGCCGCCTATGCCCGTGTTCGTATTGTCTAGAGACCGCAGATGAAGTGCTACGTGAATATTAAAGTTTTCGAAGGGCAATATGGTAATTGTATGCTTTAGGTCGGGCGGCGGGACCCGGGATGAGAACTTTGTTCGTCATACTAAGACCATGCCGTGACAAAGGTCTGCCTAAATATGGAGGACAAAGGTCGGCGGCCGTGGCGCGGTCCCTTCGGGCCGATATAGTTATATCGGCGGACCCGGATATCGCAACAACCCGCATATTATTAATCTTTTACGGATGAATATGTGCATTGATAGACTTATATTCCATTATATTACGTGATCTTCTTTGCGTGTTGGTAAAAGTGAGGTAAGAAAATCCGAGTCGGAAGATTTGAGATAGTCATATATAGGGAAGTCGATATGGGAATTTGGATGGCTAAGACGGTAGACCATATGAGACGGGGGTAAACAACCCCTTTAGATCGGAGTGGGACTAGTTACGAAAACTTTCCGAAAAAAATTTGCTAAACGGAGCGTTGTCCAAATTAAACGTGACGAAGGTTGTGGGGGAGTGGACGGGAAATGTTAAGACACTAAAATGCCTTAAAGGAAAGGTTAAGCGTGCATAGGAATTGAGAAGTAAGAAAGGGCCTAAAGGCTGTGTGTACGGCAAATTAGTTCGCAAGGATGGGTGACCCCCCAGGAAGTGTGCTAAGGTGATAAATGAAAGACGCGTATACGTAGTGTTATAAATGAATTGGGGTAAGATGTAAGGTAAGTTGAGATGATATGTTGAGGTAGGACTTTACGTAAGTATGGTTGGGGTAATAAAAAATAGTCCGGGGGATTTTTATCCGTATATCATTAGTGGCACCTCCGATTATAATCAAACTTCTATTTGTTATGCCTCGCGCCTTTGATTTGATGAATACGTTTTTGTATACCTCCGTGCTCGAATCCGATTACGTTGTCCGATACGTCTTTGTACGTCCGACTCGATTACAAATACCGAATACTTCTCCGTACGTCGACTCGATCACGGATACTGTTTGGCATATTCCCATACGTCGACTTGACTACGGATCTATACGATATAGTTCGGTACATCGACTCCCGATTATGGGTTTGTCGGATATGCTTCGTGCGTCTGGCTCTAATTACGAACCTGTTTGATATAACGTATGCTATGCTTTTGTACTTCTGATTTCGGATATGACTCCGTGTGACACCCGTCTGATCTTCTGGTTCCGATGAAGATTCTCTTCGCCATATATCTTATTTGAGATTGTACGAGATTTAGACTAATAAGGATTCCAACAACCCGAATATGGTAACGTCGGACGATGGATAAAAATGAGTTAGAAAACGCATGCCCACACAAGTGCCCGGATCAAATACGAGTATGTAGTTAGTAAGAGGACCTCCCGAAACGTTTGTGAGACCTATAAGGCTGATTTATCATTCGAGGACGAATGTTCTGTGCGGGGGGAGGATGTTATATCCGGCATTTTTGCATATTTGGAAAGTTTGGAATAATCTTTGCTTGTAAGAAATAAGGCCACATTTGGATCTTACTAGTATGAATATGTCGGCTATGGAAACATTGGTGCGGAATTATCGAGGAAGGTTAAGGATAAAATCGGAATTTTGGAAGTTGGTTTCATGAATTACAAAAAAATTTTGGCCAACAATTGGGCTCAAAAAAAAAAAAAAAAAAAAAAGAGGCCCAAAATGGTGGAAGTGGCCGGCCAACATAAGGCCCAAGTCCATGGAAATTTAATCCATGTGATTAATATGTATAAAAGGGACTAGTCTTCAAGAAATTTCAAGAAACACAAAGCAAAAACAAGAACAAAAAAAGAAAAGAAGCAATCGGCCGAGAAGAAAAAAAAAAAGAAGAAGAGAAAAAAAAAATTCTTGGAGCCTCAACTTGATGCAAAAATCTTGTTCCTCTTGAATTAGTAACAAGCTCAAGACGCTCTTCGACGTGATATAACTAGTTAAGCAAAAGAACGACGTTTGCGGCGAGTTGAAATTTGAAGAATAAGGTAAGAATTCTATTCTTTTGTGCTATGAAATAAGTATGCATGTTAGAATGACTAGAATTGGATGAGAATTAAGGGAGTGTGGTGTGTGTGTGCATGGCCGTGTGTATGTGTGAGGTAGTGCATGGCCGTGAGCCATGGTGTTGAGAAAAGGCAAGGATGTCATGTTTTCTTTTCATGTTATAGAAGATTTATAGGTGTTGTGATGAGTATAATTGAATGAAAGTTATAGAAATGTGGTGTGTTGAAGTGTGTGGCCGTGTGTGTGTGTGAAGAGTGTGTTTGGCCGTGTGCCATGTAGTATGGAGGAGAGGTGAATTCAAGTTCATTTAGTTTGTTAGTTGTGTCGTTGTGACCTTTGTGACGCAAATGAAGGTTTAATGACTTGAATTGGCATTGAAATTGCTTGTATGTAATTATGAGAAATTATGTGGATTTTATATGATTTTTATATAAGTGTGGAAGTAAGATCTTAGATGTGAATTACGATTACGATTTATGAAATTAGAAGATGGAAAAATGTTATGAATATGCATGTTGAAGATTAGAGGTTTTGGATGAATTATGGGTTTGATGGAAACTTGTGTATTGTGAGGAATAATAAGAAAAGTGCCCGAAATGTATTTAAATGGCCTTGAATTAGTAGATAAGTATGAAAACGTTGATATTGGATGAAAAGTGTGAAGTTAGAAGGGAGGTTAATACATTATGTAGAAAGAAAGACTATTGTGTTAATATGTGTTTTGTAGCGATTATTGGTGTTGTTGATATTGTTGATGTTGTTGTTGGGTTGGTTGTTGTCATCTAAGCCGATTTTAATTCTCGGGGATGTTGGATTTATATGGGAGATGCTACCCAAATTCTTGTAGACAAGTAAGGGCTAAGAATAAGCTCCCTAAAGGCATATGATTTACATTTGGTAACTTTGACCATTTGCAGATTCTAGACGAAACGGGATTTGAGTTTAAGCGAGCATAAGGTGTATGCAAGGTATGTAAAGCCTATCTTTTCTTCTTTTGGCATGTCCTAGCCTACTAGGTTAAGATCGGAACCTGGGGATAATTTGCTCTTAGAAATCCGAGTTTGATTTGGTATACTATTCGTTCCGATTGAACTATAAACCTTATATTTGGTTAAAAGAGTGCCTAACCTTCGTAACTTCCACAAATGAATCCGAATCGCTCGAAACTTCCTCGAGATAACTTTATGGAGCCTAATGTTTGTAATTTATGTCGCCGCCTCGACGACCCGAGGTGGGCCCGCAAGTCCTAAGACTTCCCTTAATTGATTCGTTTGACTCGTTTCCGTATGATATGAAAAGGAAACGTTTGCCTATGACTCTAAAAGTCCGTTTGAAATACTGTAATGATATTTGAACGTCCTTCACTACGAATGATACTAAATTTTCCGAGAATGACCTACGATGTATTTTTTTTCGAAAAATTGATAACTTAAAAGTTCGCGACTTTGTTGTTAATTAGATTGGCTAGATACCCATTTTTGAGCTTCGACGCTAATGTATATGTATATGAAATTATGTGTCGAGTTAAATTTACTTTTAATATGCATATGGTTTGCACTACTCTTGCTCGTGCCTATGGTTATGATTTCGTTCGCCGGTACCGGGCGGTTTGTGATCGTGCGCTTTATGACACGTTCGGCGGTATGATGTGTTACGGTTTCGAGATCTCGCCATAGGGCGATTCTACGTTTATGGTGTTATGATGTGATATGGCATACGATATATTCGATGATTTGATGTGTGTGATGTTATGATGTGTTCGGAGTTTGTACGGAGATTTGAAATCTTTCTGAGTATGATGTGTTGTGGCACAGCGTCGGGGGGTGACCACGTTCACGAGCCTTATGCATGACTTTTATTTGCATTACGTACATTTGTATTCATACGGGTTTGATGTTACTTTTATTTGCTTTGTATCTTCGACTCCCGGCCGTGATTTGGATTCTTTGTACCTCCCCTGCTTTACATACTCGGTACTTTTCACCGTGCGGCCCGCTTTCTTCGGGGGGCTGCGTTTCATGCACGCAGTACGGAGCTCGGTTGGGCGATCCTCCCGGTTTAGGCTACCGGTGCTGCTTTAGTGCTCCCTCGTCCGGAGCCCATATTTTGGTATATGTGTTTTGCTATGTATATTACGTACATTTGTGACCGTTCGGGTGCGGCGGGGCCTGTCCGTCATATGTTCGTATGTTACGTTTTGTTTGTGAGGCTTGTAGTCATATTTGTGGGTCATGAGTCCGGTTTGTTTGTATATGATTCGATTTGCGTCCTTAAGCGGCCGCGTACTACAATAGCCGGTATGGCCCACGTGTTTGTATGTATGTGTATGTACGGGCGTGTCGTTCCGCCGACTTTGATTACGATATGATGATTAACGCACGGGCGACGCTTAGGATAGCATTCGCTTCGGTGTTTGTGTGATGTCGCTCCCGATTACCGATACGAGTAATTTTACGTTAAATACGGATATACTAATACGATGATTTGATTCGTAAGTCTGTTTGGGTGCCTAAGTAGGGCACCAGTCACGGCCCACGGAGCTGGGTCATGACACGAAATTGGGGTGTGATAAAGTGGTATCAGAGCAGTTCGTCCTTGGGGTTGTCTACAAAGTCGTGTCTAGTAGAGTCTTGTTTATGGTGTGTTGTGCGCCACATTTATAAACAGGAGGCTGTACAGTGCATTTAGGATGGTTACTCTTCTTTCATATCTAAGATCGTTCGATAGATCCAAGCCATAGGAAATGAGTTTCGTTATGCTAACCCTTGATTTATTGTGAAGAACGGTGTCCAACGAAGCAAGTGAGTGATGATATTGGAATTCGGGGGTAAATCACTTGTTGAGGCCTAATTAACGAATATGTTT